>NW_015113363.1:315244-330445 GCF_001443285.1 Poecilia latipinna
ACATGGCGGGCCACATGTGGCCCGCGGGCCTTGAGTTTGACACATGTGACTTAATGGATATCAATAAATTATTGGAATCTAAAGCAACCACTGATTTGATTGATGATGTCCTGTCGTCGTTTGTTTGTTTTTTTGTCAGAGTGACCGTCTCTTGATCAAAGGAGCGAAGATCGTGAATGATGACCAGTCGTTCTACGCCGACATCTACATGGAGGATGGCGTCATTAAGTGAGTTTACGTCGCTTGTTTATGGCGTCCTCCGTTCCCTGCTCGGCCCAACCCGTTTCCATGTCGCCGCTTCAGACAAATCGGAGAGAACCTCATCGTTCCCGGCGGGGTGAAAACCATCGACGCCCACGGTCGCATGCTGCTGCCCGGCGGCATCGACGTGCACACGCGCTTCCAGATGCCCGACCGGGGCATGACGGCGGCCGATGACTTCTACCAGGGGACCAAGGCGGCGCTGGCCGGCGGCACCACGATGATCAGTGAGTTGCTCAACTGACAATGTCCTAATTCTTCATTTCATTTCATTTTTTGGGTCATCAATTGTTTTTACCATTCTTGACTCATATAAAATAATTTCAAGGGACACAAAAGGCCCCCAGACCACACTTTGGACACCCCTGATTTAGCATAAATGCTAACTCATGTCGTCTGATGAAATCTGTTGCGGAAAACTTTATCATCTGATAATATATTATGGCTTTATTACCAGAAAATACAGTTTTGATTATAAGAAAACGTGCAATATTTCATATTAATCACATCAAACTTTATTTTATCCCCACAGTACTTGTGATTTTTTTGATCTTTTGGTCTTCTTCTCCTCAGAAACATTTCTTGTTAGCTTTGCTAACTTGATGAATTGACTAACAACCAATCAGACAAAAAGTATCAGAAATAATAGATAAATAAATAATTTCAACTTATATGTACAACAAATCTGAAGAAGAAAAAAGCATCAAGGTGTTCTTAAAAACCGTGATTCCTTATTGGTTGGGAAATATCTCATGAATGCATCAGTCATCATATAAAAGCGTTTATTAAATAGCTTAAATAAAAAAAATAAATTTTCTATCTATTATTCCTTGTTATTTCAGCTTTAAAGAGTTAAATATATTGATGTTTATGTGAACTATAAAAAAACAAAGCAGCTAATTGAAATCTTAATTAAATGCCACATTAGGCCTCCCTGTACTGAATGAGCAGCAAAAACAAACTCTGTTGTCACTCCAGGCTAAACGCTGACTGCTGCAGTCAGGTCTGGAACATTGACGCAACATTGACGCCATTTTGAAGATGAAACTGAACCGTACAATCAGAACAACTCTTTAGAATAACCTCATTCTGCTCATGTTTACAAGATTCATTCAAGAACATTAATGTGTAACCTTTCAATGTTCATGTCAGGTCTGCTCGGTTGACATACGACAGAAATATTCAGGTTCATTGTATTTATTCTAACAAAAGAGGAAACCAAGATGGTGGCTAACATCAGTCCAGCAGCTTCTGTCCCTAAACATTAACTAAAATACAAATAAATAACCATAAAGAAACTACAAAACAATAGCTCTCAATGAGCAATTAGCAGCAGTTAGCATCAGTTAACACTTGTAAAATTAAACACATCTAAAATGGACAACACTAATAATAATAATAACAGTTTAAAACATATACAAGACATAGCAAAATTACTCATGAAACTGTATATTATTAAATTTGTCTAAAATAAATGTTAAAATATAACATTTGTAAAGAAAACATAGAGCCGATCCTACTACATGCCGCAGTTACCGACGGCAACAGATAAAAAGGGGAAGGAGCTGACAGTTACTGGTTACTATGGTAACCACCAAAAGAGCAGCCTAGCAGAACTCTAAACACCAATAAGTGTCTGAAGAAACAACTTGTTGACTTAACAAAAGGAATTCAAAGAATAAATAGACATTTTGACAAACTTCATGTCTATAACATTGTTAAAATAAAACCCAGTTAGAAATGCTGCACTGAATTTGCCCGTTTGAAAAGCTCCGGTCGGACTTGTGGTCTCTGTGTCCAGTTGACCACGTGGTTCCCGAGCCCGGCGTCAGCCTCATGTCCGCCTTCGAGCAGTGGCGCGAATGGGCCGACGGCAAGTCCTGCTGCGACTACTCGCTGCACGTCGACATCACCGAGTGGCACAAGGGGATCCAGGAGGAGATGGAGACGCTGGTGAAGGACCACGGTACGAGCGCTGAGCGTCTGATCCGTCTGCACGGCACAGCAAAACAAACAAAACTGGCAGAAAATTCACAGAAACCTGAAAAAACTTAAGGAGTTTTTCTGACAACCTATATTTGTTCCAAATAAATTATCTAAGGAGTTTTAAGGCAACTGATACAATCTCTTAATGCACTATGAAGGTTGTTTTGTTTGTTTTACTTTCAAAAAATTATGAAACAGGAAGAAAAGTAAATAAATGAAGGATTTAAATCTGGAGTGAGAGATTCTTGTAATCAAACCACCAACAGTTTGCCTTTATTGGCACACATAAAGTCTGCTTAAAGAAATTAATTCTCAGTCATTTGAGATCTTCACATTTTAATGATCATCTTTTAATCTGGTTATTTTCAGGTGTCAACTCTTTCCTGGTCTACTTGGCGTATAAAGATATTTTCCAGCTTACTGATGCTCAGGTACGGCTCCTTTATTTCTCCAAACAACACTTACATCCACCCTGAATTATTCTCCCATATCAAAATGGATAAATCTGTATTGAAATTAACATGATGTTGCAAAATGTATGTTGTAGCAGATCAGCTTCTCTTACAAATCAGATTAAAATGAAATATTTCTTTAAATTAAAGCTTGATTGTAGTGATTTTGAATTTACTGGTTTCTCCTGTATTTTCTGAGAACGGCTGGGACTTTATGATATAATTTTATAATAAAACAAATCGTGCCTCTGGCTTGATTTTTGGCAAAGCTAGATCCAAATCCAGAGTGTATTTGTCTTGGCGAGGCTCCTTCTCATAATGATAGTCTGAGTGTTTCTCTTGGGAGGGTGAGATGTAATAAAAGCCATATCTCAGCGCAGATCTCACTCTGAGTCATGGTGAAAATGAATTAATCCCGTTCGAAAGCAGCTTTGAAGCAGATCTCTGTCGGTTTTTGCACCTGCATGAGGAATGCCGGCTGCAGTTTATTCCTCTTTTGTTTCCGCTGAACTCTGACGGCGCCGCGCTGTTGCATGTTTGGCAGCAGGAAGGCGATGATTCCTTCAGTGAACCCATTTTACTGTGTTACCAAGTAAATCGTGGAAACTTTGGAAAAAAATGTTTGCTTTTCAGCTCAAAACCTTGTTTTCTTGTTTTCAGACTGAACAATGAGATGCCGTTTGTGAAAATAAGCTAATAATCTGGGTTATTTAGTAATAAGAGAAAGAAAAAGTTAGAAATATTTTTGCTAGCCTAGAGCTAAATACTTAGCACAGAGCTAAACAAGCTAAATGTTAGTTCAGAATAAATATTTAGCTCAGAATATTTAGTTCACAAACTAAACACTGAGCTAGCTCTGAGCTAATTATTTAGCTAATATTCAAATTACTTATTAATAAACTGAAGTGGACTATGAAAATAAAAGGTGGGTCTTGTGAACTGTTGCTTAAACTAATAACTACATGCTAGCATGCTTGCTAGCTCAATATTTGGCTAGTTCACTAAATATTTAGCTTGCTAACTAAATTTTCAGTTTGAAACTGTGACATTTATAAAAGAGTGAAAATATCACTTTGAAAAATGACTTTTTCACAGCACTATATGTAGATATTTTCATCAAATCTGATTTCAAATGATACATTTTCATCTCCTTGTTTCTCTTTGATGCAGGTGTATGAGGTGTTCAGCGTGATCCGTGATCTGGGAGCCATCGCCCAGGTTCACGCCGAGAACGGGGACATCGTTGCTGAGGTATGAATTTGAGCTGTCTGTTTCCCCGTAACCAGGATCTAAAAATTTAGCTAGTCTTGCAGATTTCTGTCATTCCAATTTGATTTTCTACTTTTTCTAAAAACAAACAAAACTCTTAAAGAATCCTCCCAGCCAGCCGCTGTTTGGCAATCAGTAAAAGTTTTTTGGTTTCTGAATGTAATGTAACAATTCAGCAGGCACTGCCCAGCCGTTACCTAGCAACCCCAGCAGAGTTCCAACCGTTACCTAGCAACTCAATAGGAATTCTGGCACATTTGGCCAGCTGGTTTTACTGCTTCATGTGCGGGTCAGTGCTGTTTCCCTGAACATAGATAAGTCATTTCATCCCAGTTGTTTCTGTGTTTCTGTATTCTTATATTCATTGATATATACATATTTATTATTGCGTTTGAGAATTGCTATTTTTTAATGACAATTTAAAAATTCTGGTAGTTGTCAATTGTGACATATTGTATATTTTTATTATTTTTAAATGGTATGGACTACCTTTTGTCTCAATATAAAGCTATTTTCATGTGTAAACACTGATTTGGCGGTGTAGCCATCAGGAATTTATTTGGATTTAAAGTGACAAGACGAACTCAAACAGCTCATTCTGAAAGGAGCCCAAGATACGCAGACTAAAACGTCACTATTTAAGAATAATTTTGTGCAGAAAATGTAATGACCATGCTTTGTGTGGCCTGTAATCCTGTTGTAACATGTACGAGTCGCGCTTGTTGGCCGCCGCATGACGTTTGTAATTGCCACCAGATGAGGACAGTCGGTTACGGGGGTCATGGCTGTGATCGGTTTTCTCTGCTGTTGATCGGAAACACCTGGACATGACTCAGCGGTTGACTTTTCCATCGAGTTTGTTTGTGTGTTTGTGCGTTTTTAGGAGCAGAGGCGGATCTTGGAGCAGGGGATCACCGGACCTGAAGGACACGTGTTGAGCCACCCAGAGGAGGTGAATGCTTGGACTTTGCATTTCTACTCCAGCCTCTTTCTTTGCCAGAACAGTTTGACCTTTCCAGTCGTTCACTGCTTGGTACTAAAGTGTTTGACAGTTTTATAATCGTTGGACGATTCTCTGCCTTGGCCAAAACAAGACGCCAAAACAAAGGATGGGGTTTGTCATCAGGACATCTGTTATAAAGATAACACTGTGTTATTGCTAAAACATGTATTTTCTTCCCTTTTTCCTTCTGCCTGGTGGGAAAAAGCACAACATTAATGTTTAAGCTTGACTATAAAACATAAGTCAGTGCTAAAAAAGATTGTATTTGATTTGTGTTCACCTGCTTTTACTGATACAACTAAATAAAAGTCACCTAATTAGACGCTTAGAGGAGATTTTGATGTCTACATCTACAGTGTTTTTCTTTGTTTTCCAGGTGGAAGCAGAAGCTGTTAACCGCGCGGTGACGGTGGCCAATCAGACGAACTGCCCGCTGTACGTTACCAAGGTGATGAGCAAGAGCGCTGCTGATGTCATCGCTCAGGCTAGGAAGAAGGGTGAGGAAAGGATATATAAATGTGTATTTTTTGCTAATTTTGGCCGATTTTACAAAGGAGAACAAAAACAAATAAGTATTTTGATAAACATGCTTTTATTATAACGTGAATACAAATATTTCATGAATAATTCATTATATTTTTAATAAATAACTCAATATATGTATTTCCAATTTTATTTAAGCTATTACATACATAAATATTTATATGACAAATTATATTTTTATTAGTTTGAGGCACTTATGTGCCTCTATGCAACACAGCAACATGAAATTACATTTTCAAGTTTTTTAATATTATCTCCTATAAGTGCTAACAAGAGAGGACCTCTAAAATAGAAAAAAAAATCATAATTTTTTAAAATCAAAATTCTGACATTTTTCTCAAAATTTTGAATTTTTTCTGACTTTTGATTCTGAGGAATAAGCCAGATTTTTTGTTGTTGTTGTCAGTGGTCATAAATGCTTATTCAGTGACACTCAATAAAAAACGTGGAAAAAAATATATATATGTATATATCACTTTTTAAAACCTTTGTTCCTGTAACTTACAATGGTCTGTAAAGATCCTAGTAGCAATGAAATTTATGAGTTGAAAAAAGCTAAAAAATTTTGGAATTAATCTCAGAAATTTCCCATTTTTTTTCAAACTCTTAAATTTCCTTTTTTCTAAAATATTTGAGTTCAAAAACTCAAAAATTTGCACGAGAGAAATTAAATTTTGCAATTAATCTCCTAAATTTTCATAATTATTCTAAAACTTTTTGGCAGACATTTTCTCTATATAGTGTCCTTAACATGCTGCTGCAGAACCTGCCTCTGTCTGGCAGCAGAACTTTACTTTAACCATTTTTCCAGGCACTGTGGTCTATGGAGAGCCGATCACGGCCAGCCTGGGAACGGACGGGTCGCACTACTGGAGTAAGAACTGGGCCAAGGCTGCGGCTTTTGTCACGTCCCCTCCACTGAGCCCTGACCCGGCCACTCCGGACTATCTCAACTCCCTGCTGTCCTGGTACAAGTTGGATCCAACTGGAGACACATTTGGAAATGTTTCTGTCTCAGCATCCCAGTTATATTCACTTTCTTTCTTTCTGCGTGTGTTTTGTCATTTTTAATCTTCATAGTGGCGACCTGCAGGTGACAGGAAGTGCGCACTGTCCCTTTAACACGGCCCAGCGCGCTGTGGGGAAAGATGACTTCACCTTGATTCCTGAGGGTGTCAATGGCACAGAGGAGAGGATGTCAATCATCTGGGACAAATGTGTGGTATGTGTCCTGGACAGGGCCGCCCCAAGTCTTTTTGGGGGTCAGAGCAGATTTTTATTTGGGCCCCCCATCCCAACATGTCAATAACAAATTCTTTATACTTCCTGAGCTATTCTATATGTGCAACATGCCTATTATCATTATCATAATTTTTAATTAACTTAAATCATACCAATGTTATTATATTGATTTAAATTTTACAGGAGTAACAGACTGAAAAAAAAATGTGAATTTTGAATTTGCGTAGTGGTATCTAAGTGAATATGGAGCTAAATTGGGGCCAAAATGTTTGGTAAAAAGAAAAAAATCCATGGAAGTGACAAAAAAAAAAAAAGATTTGAAACTGAACATTTATTTTTGAAAAAAAATTTTAAACAGAAAAAAAGATTTGGAACTGAAAAAGGTATTAAAGTGAAAAAAAGAAGCTGAAATATTTTGAAATGGAAAAAAATCAAAACAGAAAATAAAGATTTAAAACTGAAAAAAAGGTTTAAACTGAAAATAAAAATATGAAACTTAAAAATCATAATTGAATATGAAAAGTAGATCTGAATTTTTTTTCAGTTTCACATTCTTTATTTCTGTTTCAAATATTTATTTTTTTCAGTTTATTTTTTTCATTTGAATAAACTTTGACACTAATTTAGCTCCATAAGTGTAGCATGTTATTTTAACCATGTTAAAGTGACATCAGCTGATCAACACTAAATTTATAAATTTAATATTTCCCCAACAGCAGCCATCAGCAGGAAGAGATTAATCATTATTTGTGTTACAACTATAAAAACAATATAGAAATATTTTTTTCATGTGTAATACCATTTAGTTTGTGTTATTCAAAGCTATTTTAAATATATATGTATTTTTATTATGATGGCTTGGTGCTCTTGAGGGCCCCTGGTGGTGTGGGGGGCCCTAAGCAGCTGGTTAATTTGCATATTTTTTTTTGCCACTTTAGGTGAAACAAAACAAATGAGAACAGTCAAACAATTGGTCAGGAACAACAGACTAAACATGCAACATAGAAGCTTGGAGAATCAGGCCAGTTCTAACGCTCGGTCGTAATGTATTCCAGGTGACTGGTAAGATGGACGAAAACCAGTTTGTAGCCGTCACCAGCACCAACGCAGCCAAGATTTTCAACCTGTACCCCCGCAAGGGCCGCATCGCAGTGGGTTCGGACGCGGACCTGGTTCTCTGGGACCCGGACGTCACGAAGATCATCTCTGCCAAGAGCCACAACTCCGTACGATGTCCTCCATTTTCTGAAGCCGGTGTCAGTGGGAGCGAGTGGGTGTTAGCCCAGTGCTGTGGTGGCTGGGAAGACTGCTGAACAGGGCGTGGGCCTCACACGGTGTCGAGGGAGTGATGTCATTCATAAAATCTGCCAGAGAACTGAAACACATCAGGCTCTGATTGTTTGCAGGCTGCCTGTCTGTGTATGTATGTTTTAGAAAGACATGGAGACCATTGCTGTGGACGTTCTGGGAATCTGCTAATTTAATCCTGTTATGTCCCTGAGCCTCTTTTTGTTCCATGGGAGAAATTATGTATAGCAGCGTGTGAGTAATGGGGTGGCTAATCCTTCTGGTGAGCTCATGTTGGGATAAAGTTTTGCCAGATTGCCATGACCTCAGCGTTAACTTCAGTAGCTTTTAGGAAAGAGCAGTTTAAGGCTTCCAGAGTGGACACACACAAACACACAAACCTCTTCATTGGCCAAACTTCCTCATCTGTTGGGATAAAAATGAATGCTTGTGTTACCCATCAGCTTATCCCTCTTGTCCATACAATTAGCTCTTTTATTAGCATTAGACCACAGGGAACACATTGTAACACATCGGTTAAAGGAATAGTTGTGGATGTGCTGTAAGTCGGTTTTTGTGGAGTCATCATCTGTCCATCTGGTAGAATGATCTCCAGTTTGGAGAATCTGGAAGGACTTTTAGTGTTAGTCAAGATAACAGGACCTTATAACCGGTCCAACCTAAAAGAACTCAAACCCAAAACCTCCAGAGATGTTGTACCAATTATGTTTAAGCCTTCTCACTTTTTGCATTTCACAACTATTTATTGTCAATTATTCTCTTAACTGAAAATAGTTTGTTCTTGTGTCATTTAAAATAATCTAGTTGTTAGCATGAGTAATGGTTTTTTAGGTTTCTGCTAGCCTAAGTAGCCATTAGCTTGAATTAGTCCATAGTTGTTAGCTTAATTAGATATTATTATTAAAGCACTGTTAGATTTAATATAAACTAGACTAATGTAATAACTAATTTAATATCTACTAGACTAATTTAGCTTGATAGATGCTAGCTTGACTAAATGTTAGTTAAATTTTGGGTATTGTCTGTTAGCTTTAGGTAAGTGCTAGTTTTGTGAAATGCTAGCTCAAGTTGCTGTTTGCTTATGTATTTGTTAGCTTTATTAGCTGTTAGTATTATTAGATGTTAGCTTAGGCAGCCATTAGTGTTAGTAACTATCAGTTAAAGTAGCTGTTGGTGTTCATAAATGTGCACTGCTAGCTTTTGTAGCTGTTAGCTTGAGTTTCTGATAATTTATGTAGGTTATTATCTAAACGTTACTGTCTACTTGACTGATACTCAGATTCATTCAACATTCTGTTGCAAATGAATGTTATTCCTCTTGTTCTGGCTATTTCATAACATATTGTTTAAATCTGTGGACAAAGTGACATATTATGATAAAATATTACTCCATTCTGATAATGGGGGGAAAAGTCTGTCTTGAGCTTCTTTTAAGTTTTGTTATTTCAGCAGTTGTAACTTGGGATAAATACTAAAATATGCAATTGGCAGAATGAATTCAAATTCTTCTAGTTTGTGTAAAATAACCCTATTTTTTATGTGCTTACTTTTCTTTTCTTAGACTGTAGAGTACAACATCTTTGAAGGCCTGGAGGTGCGCGGTGGGCCTCTGGTGGTCATCAGCCAGGGAAAGATTGTTTTGGAGGAGGGGACTCTCCACGCCACCGAGGGCTCAGGACGCTTCGTGGCCCGTAAACCGTTCCCTGACTACGTCTACAAGAGGATAAAGGCTCGCAGCAGGGTATAGTGCAGCACTGTTGTTTTGAGGACTGTCGTTTTGGTTCTTGCGTTGAATATTGCGTGTTGTTTTTCTTCTTGCAGCTGGCTGAGCTGAGGGGTGTGCCTAGAGGTCTGTACGACGGTCCGGTGTGCGAGGTGTCCGTCACTCCTAAAACCATGACCCCCGTCTCTTCTGCGAAGACCTCACCTGCCAAACAACCCAGCCAGCCTGTCCGCAACCTGCACCAGTCTGGCTTCAGCCTGTCCGGTCAGTCAGGAACCATCAGTCCATAAGCTTTACTCACAGTCAGGAACCTGTAGCTTGTTTCTGTCTGGTAGGAGAGAGGTGATACTTTGAGTTTATCTCAAAAATATAACCCAGTTGAAGATTTCAAAGGCACTGCCAAAATTTTGAAGAAAGCCAAGCTTTTGGATAATTGGTAAAAACTTTTAGGAAACCTGAAGAATATTTTTGTTCATATTTGAAAATGTAAGGAACCAGTGGGGAGCTTTGCTTTATTTGTACCATGTCAGACATGGGGTTGGCTTAAGTTTCTCTGTGTCAATAACTGGATATTTCTGATCTAATCAACTATTTTAAACCATATAATACCATTAATCCACCGTCATGGATAATACCATGATTTTAACATGATGAAAATGTAAAATTGTAGATTAAACTGAGAATTAATTAATCTGTTTGGGTTTCTACTGCTTCAAAAAAAAAAACCCAAATGGTTTTTGACAATAAGTTCATGTTTTTTGTTGTCTGGACAATGAGCCATTTCAAAAACCTGAGGAATGGAACGTCACAAATCAACAAGCACTGACCTTTAATCTAGTAATCCCAGAGCAGCCGGCCCGTTACCTAGCAACACCAGCGGAATTCCCCCCGTTACCTAGCAACACAAGATGAGCTCCAAGACATTAGGTCAGCAGGTTTTACTGCTGTATTAATTCAATTCAAATGTAAAAATACTTTACTGAACCCAAAGGGAAAGTAAATGTTGTTGTAACTCATATTAATTCAAAAACAAGAGTTATTGTAAATGGTGATTACCACCTGTAGCAGTCCATATTACAGCAAATTTGAAGAAACCTCTTACTTAAGACACTCTGTTTTTCTAATACAGACGTGGATGGTCAGGATGCATATGCTATACAATGGCTGCTGGAAAAAGTTTTGTTGTTGACTTACCATCCAGAAACCACTTGCTCCATTCTTGTTGTTATTCAAAGATGTACGGTTGTATGTTTACACATCTGTAAACGTTGAGTTAGAGGCGTGGCCAGAAGGAGATTACTTGGATTTAAAGTGACAGGACACCCTAAAACGTCTCGAAAACGTAATGAAGATGTTTTGTTTTGACCTGTTCAAGGAACCATAACAGCTTGTTTTCTGTTTGGTCACACAGGTGCTCAGATCGACGACAACGTTCCACGCAGGAACACCCAGCGCATTGTGGCGCCCCCGGGTGGCAGGGCCAACATCACCAGCCTGGGTTAAAGCTCCGCCTCACAAACCCTGACCCTTGACCCTGCATAGGAGGAAATTTGTCAAAGGATGGCGTTCAGCCGGTGAGATCAGGTCGAGAGCAGCCGAACCTTTCACTGCGCCTCACCGTTGATCCCGGCACTTCCTCCTATGCAGTTTTTCTCACCTACCAACTTTCCTGTTTCCCCAGCCTCTATTGGACACAGTTAGAAATAAATAGAAAACAAACAAAAAAGAAAAAAGAGAAAAAAATAACACTGCTTTTTGAGCACTTTTGACTGCATTGTTTTGTTTTTTTATATATATTGTACTTACTTTATTCCATTTGTCCTTTTTATTTTTTGCTTTGCAGTTTTTGTTGAGGGTTCAGGTGAGTCAGTTAGGACAAAAAAGGCCGTGTTTATGCAAGATGCTGTATTTCTGTTCATTTCTTTTCCTTTTTGTTTTGGTTGTAGCTAAAATGAAGAATGGGTACCAAATTGATCAGTGTTGCAGCAGTAAGGTCAAGAATCTCAAATTCTGTTGATAATTTACAATGAATGCTGCCTTAAGAGTTAAAATAATTAAAGAGATTTTTAAAATATTTTGTTTGTTTTGCAGTGTATCTGAGACATGTGATGGTTGGAAAACTGTCACGTTTCATTTCTGTTTTCAGTCATAATTGCAGAATTGGTGGTTGAGAAGTTTTATTCTGTCAGACTTTGCCTTCCCATGCCTTATTGTCTCTTTACATCCTTTTAGTGAGATCTGTCCCATCTGGGAAGTGACTGATTTTCCACTTTGTTTGCATTCCTGAGTCACAAAGATCCAAATTTCACAGCGGAAGCTGCGAAATTCCCAGCCGTCCAACCAACCAACCAACCAACCAACCAACCAACCAACTGCTGCTTTAGCATACAGACTGTTTTCTACTCATCGAAATCTCTCCTTCATTTCCACTTTTTATGTGCCTGAACAAACAGAAGTTGTACTGATATTTTGATTTTGTTCTTTTTTTTATTTGTTGTTGAAGTAAGTGAAGGATGTAAGATAAAAAGATGTAAAATAGCCAGGATTAACCGATTCAAAGGTGCCAGATTTTTGTGCTTTCGTAGGGGCTTTTCAGCTCGACTGAGCCCTACGTAAAGGAAAAACGAGATCGATATCTTGAAATGTTCTAATGTTTTAGAGTTTTTACCTTGTTGTCAAACTGCTTTTTAGTGTTATTCTGTAACTAGGTGCCTAAGGGCTGAGCACTATTGATTTACGCTTGAACATAGACATGAGCTAACGTAGTTCTGACTGATATTTACTGTTGATGCGGATGAGGTATGGGACACCTACAGGAGGCGCCTGCTATAAAATAGTTCATTTTTCACCAAATATTTAGCTTCAGCTAAATAATTGCTACATTAGCATGATGACAACTAATGGTACTGCTCTACGGTACCATTAGCGGATGGTAATATCCACTAGAGTGAATACCAGCATGCTATTGTTAGCATTCATGCTAATTATGGGCTATGAACAATTATGTGCTCATTGTTAGCATGCCACAGAAGCACTAGCATCCACAAAAACAATAGCCTAATAACTATTATGCTAACACTAGTATGCTAATATTGACATCTAGGTCTAAATATTAGGCTCAGCTAATTTCTGGATATTAGAATGCTAACAACTAGCTATAGTATGGTAATGTTCAAAGCTAATAATCATCATTTTCATGCTCCCAAAAACAAGCTACTTCTCCTTTTGTTAACATCTTGATTTAGATGTAAAAGCACAACCTGGAGTCAATTCTTTAATTAAGTGGATTAGCTTTGGACATAATTTTCAATTTAAAGATTTCTTTTGACAGATAATTCATGCAAGTTTCAAATTGCCATGCTAATGCTAGCATGCTAATGCTAGTCTCAATAATGTCATATTTAGTTGTATTCTGTTAGGACGCTAACTCCTGTTTAAGCAAATGGTAGCATTTTAATCTATGATTTATTAATTAAAACAACATGCTAGTAATATCCACAACAAAACTTTGCCTCAGACAACTATTAGTGAAGTCTTACCATAACGGTACCAGGCCAACCCAACATCTACAGAGGCAGATTATCCACAGCTAATTCTAATATCTAGATGTTAGCATGCTAGTAGCTAATGTTAGCAAGCTTGTGTTCGCACCTATAAACTGCAATTTTCAGATAAAAAACCTCCACACTGTTGTTCTAGGATCTGAGAAATATTTAAATGCATAAATTACAGGATAAAGTGCAAATCGTGAATTTTACCCAGGAACAGCAGGGTAAAAATATCCACTGCTTATTTAAAAAGTATCTTAATCAAATGAGTAAACATTTGAAATTTCAGTCAGTTCATCAATTAAGACTAGGTTAAGCTTTTTATTTTAATCATATTGTTAAAGTAAAAGATTTAATTCGCATTAAATGGCTTTAGCTTTAATGCTAGCTAGTCTGTGCTCATCTGGGCTGTGAATAGTATTGAATAATACACCACTACTGTTCTCTTTTGCCATCCGTTACATGAAGCATTAGCCTATTTGCAATGACTGGAAATCCTTTGAAAGCCCACTGTTTTTAAAGATTTATTACGCAGTTGAGTTTGTTTAAAAACACAGTAACACGACTTGGCAGCGAACCGCGCTTTCACCCCCTTCCTCTAAACTTTTTCTCTCCTTTGGCTGTTGGCGACAAACCTCCAACCTCTGTTTGTCATGGCAACCCGGCGCTATTACCGACAACTCTGCACTGACATATTTTTTGAATTATGTTGTTGTGTGGACTCCAGACTGTTCTGAAAAGATTCTGCAGTCGTAGAAGAGTCGACTTTGATGCTAAAAACGCCCGTAGTCTCCACTGGCGTCCTCAGTGTGTCTCATGCCTCCTCCGTTTACATGCACAGTTTTACTCCTTTGATGCTCTGTCAGCTTGGACGCTTTCTTTCTATGCCATATTATGCTAACGCTATATGAGTGACATGTATGTACCCAACATGTTGCAGACTGACAGGTTCTTCCTTCTGCTCTGAGGTTGTTGATGCTGTTGAACGCCGCCTTTCCCCCCTGAGGCCCGTAGTCACCCCACTCCTCCTCCTCCTCTGTAAGCTCTCCCCCTACTTTTTGTGAAAGTGAAACTGTGTGATGGTGTTTGTCCTGGTGGCTGTAGGGTTTCTGGGATGCTTGCTTGTTATGACGAAAAGATCATGTGGACAGCAGAAAATAAAATAAACGAAACAAGGACTTCAGAGTATTAAGGGTTTTCTTTTGTTGTTCTTGTTTGACACTTGGAGCTTCACTCATTAGTGAAGGTTGAACGACATATTCGATTCATATCAGTCGATTAAAGAGCAAAACTTCAGTTTCAAGAAGTGTAAAGTTGGTGCAGACACATCGCAGGGTCTTGGAACTGTAATTACATAAAATGCTATTATTCAGATTTTTATTTGTAAAACTAAAATAACAACAATACATTAATTTCCCAAATAGCTTCATTCAATCTTGAATTAAATATAAGCAAGTAACTCTAATCGTGTGGCATCTCAAAGAGGAATCCAGAGATATTACAGTTTTCCACTAGGGGGCGGTGCTGTTCTGTTTACAGATCCAGCTTGTTGAGACCCAACACGTGTTGCTATGGCCGTAAATCCTTCATCATTCAGCAGCAGCTGCTAAATAAAACACATCAGTTACGCGTTTGAAATCAACTACAACATATTTTCCGGAAGTGTGAATTAACTTAATACTTTTAATGTTTAAATTAACTTTTTGTTCTCTTATAAATGCCAAACGAATGAATTTTTTTTCGAAGAAGTTATTTACAAGGTTTATGAGAGTATTGTGACCCCTAGTGGTCAGTTTGTGTAAATATTTCCAACCATCAAGAGTTACATTTCCATGTGTTTATGTTATTTCTAAGAAGAAAAATCCT
>NW_015113363.1:333757-335413 GCF_001443285.1 Poecilia latipinna
TGCCAAACTAATGAATTTTCTTTCGAAGAAGTTATTTACAAGGTTTATGAGAGTATTGTGACCCCTAGTGGTCAATTTGTGTAAATATTTCCAACCATCAAGAGTTACATTTCCATGTGTTTATGTTATTTCTAAGAAGAAAAATCCTCACAATATTTAGCTTGCAAAAGGAAGGAAATTTTTTTTGGATTCTTTAAAATCTGGTGAAAAGTATGGAAGAGGATTAGGACCGAAAAAGCAATAATCTGACATTTATTCTCCAGATTAAAGTCAGAATTATGAGGGGGAAAAAGTCTAAACTTCTTTATTCAGTATTCAGAATATTGATTATTTTATTTTATTTTATTTTCAATTCTTGAAGAAAAAAGTTATTGAAATTCTTTTTTTTCCAGACTAAATCTCACATTCTGGAAAGAAAAAGTCAAAATTGTGACTTTTTGCAGATTAAATTTGAAATTCCAGAAAAAAAGTTAGTATTCTTTTTTTTTTTTCAAATTCAGACTCAAATTATAGAGTCTGAATTTGACAGAAAAGTCAGAATTCAAAGGTTTTTCCATGTTAAATTTCAGATTCTTGGGGGAATTTGAAACTTAAATTCTAGAAAGTAAGTCAGAATTTGGAATTTTAAAAGATTAAATTCCAGATTCCTGGAAAAAGAGAGAATTCTGATTATTTCATTTTTTCAAGTTCGGGGTAAAAAAGTCAGGATTTTGACTTTTTCTTAACTGTCCGTAATCCTTTCTAATAGCCTTACATTTGAGGTTCATCTGAAATAACTCTAATTAGCAGACTGATGAAAAGAAATGCAGAATTTATCTTCTTCTGTTAGCAATACCAAAGAAAAGGCTGCATCCATCATCGCTATGCATCAAATTTAACTCACATCAGAGTTTTACAGCTGGAAGAATATTTTTCTTTCTCATCAAGAACTTCAAGGTGAGCAGTTCAGTTGCTGTGGAGATGCAGAGACGTGCGAGAAGAAAAGCAGCACTGATATGGGGGAATATTCCTGCCAAAATCCAAGAGCACACATTTTCAGTATGAAAACAGGATTTCATGTCTTTTGTTCTTAAAACCTTTAAAACTTTTGCTTACATTTTTATTTTGAAAGCAGGACTTCATGTCTTTCTTCTCAAATTTGTAGGCCTGGTACTCAAAACTTCTCTTCGTACTCACACTTAGTCTCTGCTCGGACTCTCTGCTCACTTTTGAAAATGCCTTTTGGCACAGTCGCCTGGCAACCTCTCAGCCAATAGAATGAAAGTGTTATGCTGGGTGCATTTGTTTCTTTCTACTGCTAGAAGCCTGTGTGGGTATTATCGATTGTAGCAGTTTCACCACCCACTGGATGTAGGGAGTTGTTTGGGGGAACAAGATCCTGCCTAAGATCAGTCGTTAGCGATCAGTAGCACACTGCTAGCAGATGTTCAGTGTACTGCAGAGCAGAAAGCTGACATTGTTGTTTCTCCCTACAATGGGTTATTACACCAAAATTCAAAGCCCTGTCTCCTGTTTGAATTCACAGCCCAGGCTCCCTAAAGAAGCGTCATCTGATGCTGCTTTAGCAAGTGAAACCTGCTGGATCACGTTCTTCATCATCAGGCCGGTTCTGGGGTTCACACATCCTACGCTCCGTCCGTCTCTCAAAGGTTCCCT
>NW_015113364.1:0-62924 GCF_001443285.1 Poecilia latipinna
CAAAAACACTAAAACAGAACATCCAGTCTGTTACATTATGCTGTCAGGCATAATGACAAGATAATGTTGTCATTATATCGGGAAACATTTTTTTCCTCACAAAGTCCAATAAAGTAAGAATGTAACAATAACCTGCAAGTTGTATTTGCTGTTCAAGGCTCGGATAGAGCCTGCTTATTATTCTCACCTGCAGAGATTTTTACAACATGTGTCTGTGTTCATGTACCAAAAGAATGATTGCTGTAGATTGCAGAAAGATTTTAAAAGTATAATTGTATTCACTATAATAATGCCTCCCTTACCTTAAATAAAATCCATTGCACGAAACTCCCTTTGTAATCACCTAATTTGTAAAAAGCATCAAATCTAAGTCTTATGTTCTGTGAAGGCCTCTGATTTGTTAGACAACAGTGTCAAAAAGGCCAATAAATACAGCAGAGAAAACTTAAGTTATAGATTAATATCTCAAACTTAGAGGAAAGACAAAGATACAACTGTAAGCTAAAGGTGGGCGATGTGGACTTTTATCATGACATTTTGCTGTAGTATTGTGATATGGATAAAAGTGAAAATAAGAACCATTTAGCACGTCTTTTTTAGGTAACTGTATGGCTGTGACCGCAAGGGCCACAAACACAAATACTCCTTTTGAAAAACATAGAAGGTTATTTGAAATAACCTCCTTCAGGATGTCACCTCATTGAAGGAGTGTAATTTATATCATATACTTCCCACGCAAGGTTCATTTTAATCATATTTTTAAATGTACTGGTATTTATTGATGGGGGGAACAGTGGAGAAAATGGTAAAAATAACATTTTAGTCCGTTTTTTCCCCTCCTCTACTTTGTGTTAATCTATCACATGAAATTCCAGTAAATTTCATTTTAGTTTGTAGTTGTAATATGATGACACGAAAAACCCAGGGGGCATGAAGGTTTTTGAAAGACGCAGACATCCGACCCTGTCCACTGAGTGCGTTCTGCTCCCTAATTGTGATGCTGATTGCGGCCTTGTCTGCAGAGCGTCCTCGACTTCCAGCGGGCGGTTTGGCAGGGACCGGCGTCCTTCCAGATCTTCCTCTCAACACAATCGACTGTTGTGCCACTCTTCATTAGACACTGGCGAGAAACTTCTTCCCACTTTTAGAAAAGCTGCTTATTATTCTCCCCACTTTGTCGCCCGCCTACATAGTTTGCACTTTGCAGGCAGCATGTTTTCATAGGATCAAGAATGCCAATCACCGTGGATACGTTTCAACATGTTGCTTTTATGTTTTGTCATTATTTTTCTGTCACATTTGAAGTAGGAAATGATGGAACAGGTAGAGAGAGAGAGATAGAGGAGCGTGTGGGGGTTATTTTATTGTAGCGTACGAAGATGTTATTTGATATGAATACCAAAGATTTCGGTCTGTGTGAGCAGGTGATGCTGCCTGTGGCGTTCAGCACACACTGACAGGTGGTCCCTGTGGTGTGTACGCTTGACTTTCCATAAGTTTGGCTGTGTTTAAACTTGCGAACGTGCACCGCTCTTTGTCTGTGCTTTCGCTTTGCTTGGGTTATGCATTATACAGTGTGTTTATTTGTTTCTACAGATGAATCCACCGCATCAGACTGTGACAACACGTCTGTTGTTTAACACGCGTAACGTCTCGTCCATTTAAATGAGGTTGATCTCAGTGGGGGGGAGGGGGGTCTGCTGTTTTAACGCTGAGTAGAGCAGAACAACCTTGGCTTGTATTTCAAAAGCTGCTGGCTTAAAGAGAGAAAATAAGATGAAATATTAAAAGGTGCAGAACTTGGAGTCCCTAAAATATATTTTTTTAAATGATGTAGCTTTTGTTAGGGTGGAATGTTTCTTTGTTCAATTATTGCAAGTAAAAAATGTAACTCTGGAAAGAAAAATGTGAAAACTGAAGCTATGTTTACAGCAGACCGCTTCCTGGAAACTGCTGGTATGTTTATGTTGATTATGAAAAAATATACCAGTATAGTTCCGCGTCTTGGATGCCAAGACACCTCGAGTCAGCTGTACTTGTCATGCCAGGCCACTAGATGGCACTGTCATCGACCGTGCATGTGGTTTTGACGCTTAGTTTCGACCATTAGCTTAGACCTCACTGTAAGCAATGATCCGTTTTGAACGAAGTGTTGATGTAACACATCTATTCCTTGTCAAAAATCGTGCTAAACAGAACAGGTTAAGTAGCACAACACAGCACACTGCTATCAGCCATTGTAATTTTTGTTATCTGCCTTGCATGCGTGGAATAAACATTACAGATGTAGGTTCTGTACAAGTGCGCTTTCACACCTGCCAAGCAATAAGCACTAAAAATGTGTAAAGGTAAGTTTGAATTAGTTTACTTTAATGTTTTTCACTGCACTACTGAACAATCGACTTAATATATCCATAAAGGGTTTGTATACATATCATATATCTAAAAACTTACCAGTACATATTTAATGCACTCTAAAATGGGTACATCTTTAACTTTTTCACATGTCTTCATGTTTCAACAACTATTTGAAGGCAACAGGTTGAACTGAATACAGATTTTAGTTCATAAAAATTAAACCATATGTCATTTCCTTCCACTTCATCAATTTTATGATGCTTTCTCCTCATCCATCATATAAAATCCCAATGAAACCCGTCAATGTTTGTGTTTGTGTGGTGACAAAATGTAGAATCTATCAGAAATAAAGTGAGCTGTCAAAAACCTGATAAAGTCTCAATATCTTGTCAATAAGCTCATTGGCTGAACTCCACAAAAAGCTAATTTCTCTGAAAGTACAACTGGGAATTCTTGATCTATACCAAACATTCCTCATTCCACACAAACTGTGTCAATGACTGCATACATAAGAAGTAGCATAAGAGCCTCTCCAGGGTGTCAGAGTGATCCACTGGCTGAAATGGGAGCCTCTTGTATTATGTCTTGAGGCGTTCTTCTGCTTGCAATTTTCTCCAAGTGCAGCAGGGGGCACTGTGGTGCCACTGTTGCCTCTTCCACGCAGCCAAACCGTTAAAGAGGGTCACATTTGTGTATAAGCACCAACTTTTTCTGCTTTTTACAAATTGTCACTCCCAGAAAATTAAATTGAAACCATCCGCACAGTTTTCAGATTTTAAATGACATTAATTTGTCCAAATTCATGCTTCGTATCATTCCGAACATCTGTCATTTCAGGTGTGACTATTTTGAGCGTATTACCTCTGCATTTATTGTTAGAAACGTGGCTTGATTGTGGTGCTCGGTGTGTGGAGGTTTGCAGGCATAACAAGCATGTGCCGTTCCTCTGCACATATCAGTAACATCAGATTACCGTCATGTTAAAGCACGCCCTCCTCATTCGAGAAGTGATGGAAAAAGCAACAGTGCAAGTCATGTGAGCTGCTGATTGCCAAATAGTTCATCAGGGGTAATCCAGAACAATTTAACTGAATTTATAACCAATATATAATGTCTCAACCTCTAAGGAGAGCTGGTGTCAAAGAGAGAGAAGAAAAGAAAATTCTGAAGTGTTGAAGTTTCCAGGTGTGTGGTCACATCAGCCGTCACAGATCACTTAACAGGCTTGAGATCGACACCAGCCTTCCTCTCTCCCGCTGTCACCTTGATGTAGAGAAAGTGGGAAGACTTTCTTCTGAGGCAGATGGGGAGGGGGGGATGCCCCATTTATTATCCACTGTCCCCCTCCTCCTCCTCTTCTTCCTCTTCCTCAGACAGTTGCCTTACACCAAGCGTGAAATGGCTCCAAATGGTTTCCTTTGTCTATTGGCAGTTCTGCTGCCATGCTTTACACTAAACCTGGTGTCTGTTGGCATAGTGGGAGTTATACAGTACCTCATCCACGCTCAGTTGTGTCACTAAAATTAGCAGTATGGGGACACCATACACAGGAGAAGGATGTTTACGTCCACACTACGGTGTTGCTAAAATACACATCACCATTTGAACTTTTTCTTTCATGCTACGACTAGGGATTCACAATATATCTGCACTGACACTGTTACTGGCCACTATTCATCATTTATTTTAAACATTTGTATTGGTCCTACAAACACAGCAGCTTATATTTATTTCCATCTTCTTGCCATTTGTTTTTGGAGGAGGTGGTTCATGCAACACTAGATGTAATGACAATATAAATGCATAAATTGAAATTAAGAAAATAAGTCAATTAAAAAAAACATATTTTTTGACACGGTTTTTGTGCTAGGATGAGATTATTTTTTGGCTGTATCAAAATTAGTGTATTTTGCAAAACTGCAATGGAAACACTTTTCTCGCGTCATACGAGTGACGTGATCAACATCCGGATGTAAAGATGAAGAAGACGATGACAACAGGAAAAGGTTGGAGGTCATTATGGCTTTTAATGACTTATTGCATGAACAAGCTTGTTTTTATTGAATGGAATGTTTAATGGAAACACCACAATTAAATTTTTTTTAATTTAGCAGAATATCAACAAGGTTTTGTGCACATTTGTAATGGAAACGCAGCTACTAACAGTGATGCATCGCTGGTTTGGGAGTAGTTTAACTGAGGCAGTGTTGAAGTGTATATATAATGTATATTATATCATATCTAATTTGTCTTCCAGCATGACAACAAGCCAAAAAAAAAACAAAAAAACAAAAAAAACAAACCCACAACCAAAGCTATGAAAGCACAGATGAGATCACATTTGTGTACTAAAATAGCCTAGTCAAAGTCCAGACATAATTCCAACTGAGAATGTGCAACAAGACTTTAACTTAAAAAGCTATGTTTACTGTCTCCAATTAATTTAACTGCTTTTAAGTTTTGCAAGTTTTGTAATTTTGAAAAGATTTGGTTAAAAGTTTTATCTACAAAGTTCTGAGCAAGGAAAGCTGAAAACAAACGCATATCACATTTTTCTGATTTGACTTATTTAAATAACTTAAATCTATGAATTACTTTTCATCCACTCCCAGTTAATGAGTGGATGAAAAAGAGTCCTTTTGCATTGAAAATTAATTCCGTCATTGGTAATCAATGCTCCATCAAATAAAAAAATGTCCCTTTGAGATAAAAACCAAATAAATACTAATCAATCAAAAAGTATTTATTTCTTAATGGTGTTTTCATTTATTTTATAAAGCTGCTTTACGTATTTCATGAACTTTTATTTTTTAACTTTTTATTTCAGACTTTCTATTTCACGTTCTTATTTTCAGATGCTGTGATTATGTGTACCATAAAGTTTCCCATTTTCATCTAGGAAGCCCTTTTTTTTTGGTGCCCTCCTAAGGTCCTGCATGACTGATTAAAGTGGCCTGAACGGAGCACCCTTGGTTTCTTCGTAAATCACTTTCATCAGTCACACAGACGCTTTGTACATTAGTCCTGCTGCTCATCCCCTCTACTGTAAAACCGTCTCTCCTTCCTTCTGCACGGAAATCTCCACTCAGCATACTTTAGCAAACTTCCCCACAACTGCTTTAAAGCCCTAAGCCCTCAGCCTCCCGACTCCCACCATACACATCTTTGAAGCATCACTCATTGGCAGTACTGCGCAGCTCTAAAAGCTTATGCACTGAAAGCCTAATGGCCCCAGCGCTGGTTAACTTTCAGGCTAATACCCCAGTTGATGAACTCCGGCAGTCATCACCACTGTGTCTCATCCCTGCTTAAACCTGCATTGTGCTGGTGAGGTTTAGAGATGAGAAGTGAGAGGATTGTCAATAGATAGCGTGAGAGGGAGGAAAGCTGAGTGGGAGGGTAGGTTCTTAGGCGAAACCTGTGAAGAGGGGTAGAAGTTGGATCCGAAAACTCTGGAATAATGAACTTTGCAGAATCTGACGAGTGAAAACGGTTGTGAGCAGACTTGAGGCGTTTTGAGTGGCGGATTACGTACGGGGTTATGCACAGTCACATAACCCTGACTGACAGGGATTCCTGCTGCACCTTAGCATGAGTCAGGCACGCCTGACTGGGACTCAATGGCATTACTATGTAGAACATAAGAAGAACATCTTTATGTTGACATAAGACTGTTTCTTTAAAGCTGTTGAGATTAAAGTACTCCAGTGGATCCGACCTGACACAAATTCCTGCACAAAATATCAAACTTGACAGCTGTTCATCCAAAAAGACAACTTTGGTCTCACTTTCCTGCTGATGGCCACTTCAGCAGGAAAGTGGCCTGCTGAAGGACACTTTCCTGGCCTTCAGCCAGGTAAGTAAGAGAAACTCAGGTGAGAGTTTCTATGTCTCTTACCTGAGACTGTAGAAACTAATAAAGGATTGGATTATATAAATTATGTTTACATATTTGGACTCTTGTGACAGATGCTAAACATCAGAACATGTTGTTTTATGGCTCGCTGCTTAAGTATAACATCCTTCTGGCTGTAATAATTATATTTAATCAGAAGAAAACAGGAAAAACATTTTTCAGCTCAAATTGACCCAGAACATTCAGTCTCATCTTAGCCAGGACAGCAATACAAGAGTCTTAGTTCTTTCTGTAAATGAAGGACAAAAGCAGCAGTAGGATGATTTAGTGCTGCATGAGTGAAAGAAGCTTGGTAATTACATTTATAGGTAGCAGCACAACATACCAAAGAGTTATTGAAAAGATGATTCTCTTAAAGAGGATGAATCTTCCTGTGTGATAAATGTCTAAAGTACCAAGCCAACATATATCCAGAGAGTGATGTCTTAGTTGGATTGTTTTTTCCCCCTCAGGCATTTTAACATACAAATGCTTGCAGTTGTGGAAAAAACAACAAAACGAATATAGATGTTTAAGACAATGTCAAGTTTTACTATATAGCACATTTAAGAACATCAGTTGACTAAAGTGCTTCACTTTGATCATAAAACAAAATAGTAGTTTTTGATTGTTGAAATTGAGATATTGCTTCAATTTGGCAAGAAGTTGCAGTGGATCTGTTTGTCTAAGGTGGCTGTCTAGGAGAGCACCCAATTTCTTTTCTGCAATTTGACTACTACAAGTAGTTTAAAAAAAAAAAATATAGTTTTATTTTTTATTTTTTAACTACTTGCAGTAGTTTAAAAAACTTATTTTTTAAAAACTACTATAAGTAGTAAAAAAACAAGTTGACTAAGAAGACTAATATCGTCACCCAAGTTTTAATTTCAGCCAGACTGTTTAATAGGGGCGTCAGTGCATTAGTGTTTCTGGATGCAATCGGCAAACCAATGAAAACGTTCATTGTGTCTCCTAAAAATATATTTTTAGGAGACACAATGAACGCCGAGAAATGGTATCTGGGGAACCCCAAGACGGAGAGAGACTGCTGAAGAGGAATAAGCCTCTAAATTGACAAACGCTTGCGCATGTGATGTATGACTTACACCTGGAGAGAGCTGCACCTTTAACACTGACAATATATTCCAACCAGATTAACACGATGTTGTCTGTGGTGACAAAAGTTGCTGATAAATCTAAAAGCACCAAATCAGCAGGATTGTCTGCTGAAGAATGCCATTAAAAACTCTTGGTCAGTCATTGATTACATCAGATCAAACTGAAAATCTTCTGGCACCAATCACCAGCTAAGTTACCAGTTTACTGCAACCAAACTAAACGTCACACTAAAACTGATGAAATATGCATGTAAGAATCTCATATTTATTGCAAGTTTGTTCAGGAAAGTTGGGCTTAAGAAACATTTGGCCAAAGCTTCATCATTAGTTGACTCATACATTATATGTGAGGAGTTTTGTTGCCACTCCAAATCATGCTTTTTTCCCCTCTTGCGTTTATCTCAACACTTCCTCGTTGTGTTGTAACACAGCTTCACCTTCCTCTAAAATGTCTCTCTGTGTATCTCATAAAGATTCTAGTTTAGTACGGTCTAGATACCCATATAGAGTTGATAAAGTTATTGTCTGTTTTAGCTTGGGTGAGTGGGGAATATTCTACACATCACCTCTCTGCCCACACAGCCACTGATATGTAGATGATTGTGCAATAAATGACTGTAAATTGTCCTGAGATTGCCATTTTTTCCCCCATCAGGATGAGCAGGTCCCTCAGCCTCCGTGTAATGTGAGTGTGTTATATGGTTGTTTGTGTGAGGGTGTGAGATGTATTCACATTGAAACATTTGTTACTTAGATTTTTGTCTGTTTCTTCGCATTTTCAGAGGGGTTTCCTGCCAGCATTCGGTTACTTTTCTGCATAGCTAATATGTTTTTCCTCCTCCTCATGTGTGTCTGAGCACAAATGAGCAAAGGCTTGTTTACCAGACTGCTTTATGTGCTTGTCACCTTGCATATCTCCCCTGCCTTCTCCATTCTCCTACATTAGCTCATGGTACAGATAAAGAGCCGAGATAGCACACCCTATCGAATCAAACAAGCTGAGGAGTGGGCTTGGAGGGCAAACTCCATCCTTCCTTCTACTCCTCTCCCTCATTCTGCCTTCCATCCATCCCCATGTTAAACCAATTAACAGTAATTACTAGGCCACCCCAGGCACAGCTTCTTTCTGCTAGCCTGGCTATTTTGTACTCATCACCACACCAACACAAAGGGAGGCTCTGAGATGCTTCAAGAAGAAGGTCATTACTGTTTATTAGGGAGGGAAGGTTGATTTCCCTTGATGTTCCCAGATGATGAGGCCTGGTGAAGTTTTGATGGCGTGTTCATACAGCTGACTTTGCATATCAGCCCAAATTTTTGTTACTGTGTGTTAGTATCATCTACATATTCTGTCGTTTAGTTGCAGTTCATTACATTGTTACGTTCATGTTTTGATAAGATTGTTATGGCATTAAAACAAACCAACTGCACACTCAAAGCTCAATATGTAGAAATGTGCTATTTTTTCTCTTATGTAAGGTAATGTGAACAATGGTACATTCCAAAAACTGTCATGCTCAAATGAAAAGAAATTGCTTTTGAAAGTTCAAATCACACCTGATACCATCCAGGCTCAAATCTGCCATGACCAAAAAAATACCAAAAAATAAGCTCTTGCTCCAAAATGGATGTCTTTAAGCTTTTCTTCAACACAACAAACCAACTGCTAGAATCTATCAGTTGGTTTGTTCTAGCAGCTACATGTTTCTAGCAGCTAGATGTTTGAAACATGGACAGAATTGGTTGTTGTATTATCCTGAACACACATGAAAACGGGTTTTGCAATAGACAAGGCAGGTGAACATTTGGTTTCTCAAACCAAAGTTTATAGTTTAAGTAGGTGGATTTGTTTTCACTACCAGCATTTGGAAATGAACCTTTCATGAGGCAAAGTCACCATTAGAAAACTATTTCCAGGTTAAGACAACCGACATACAACCCTCAAAGCTATTCAGATTCCAACAGTTCGATATGACCGATCATGATCAGTAATTATTGAAACTAGAAAGCTCCAGTTCCCCTAGAGTTTATTTTAATCTAATTATTTGTACCCCTTTTATTTAGTTTTCAAATACACACATGCTTCCACAGACAGATCCACGATTATTAAGAGAAGACCTGGGCTGTACTCTGGTTGGTATTAGATGTGAGCACGAGGTCACAGTCCTCTCTATTACCTAGTGACACTTCCTGTGATGAAGTGGGTTAATGTGCACAAACCCAGTTGACACTTGACTCATGATTATGATTATTCACACACACTCATACACGCACACATATGTCTGCACAGCTTCACCCACATGTCCTCCTGTTTCACAGGGACCATGATCTCATCATATGAGAAATCCCCCAATGCCATGTGGGGTGGACACGTAGTTCCTGAATAATTTAAGCAGTTATATATTGGGAGTCTTGATATTAGTGGATGATGCCACCCCTTGCAATTATGTCAGCTTCAATAATAGATGAGAGGTGGGAGTGTTGGTGCCCATTCAATAGTTGTGGGAATAGGGCTGGCATGGTAACATTATCTGACTAATAACTGATGAGAAAATAACTTTTTACCTTAATTTTGTGAAGACATGTTAGGACTTGGTGTGTCTTAGGGTAGGCGTCAGATGGTAATTGCTTTTCTTATCTGCTGACTTGAGAACAAAAATAATCATTGCACTTTTCACTCTTTACATTTTACATTGTTACAAGCACAAATTCACTGTATTCCATTAGGGATTTATACAACAGAAAAAGAAAAAAAAAACATATTTGTTCAACAAATAGGAGTTCATGAGCCTCCTGGTTGCTACTCTGATTGGTCCAGTTGGTCCACCAAATGTTTTTTTTTTTGCAAAGGAAACTGGTTGGACTTTATTTTATTGAGAGGTATTGGAAGTGAGGGGTATTGAAAACACATGCCACATTTTCTGTTTTTTATATTTTATTTTTTTGGAAGACATATATTGTTGTTGTTTTTTTCCAATTATGTTCTGCTTTGTGTTGGCCTGTTGCATAAAATCCTATCTTTTTTGTAGCTTGACAAAATGTGAAAAGGTTTCAGGGGACATGAATACTTTATAAGTTACTGTGTAATACTCACCTACCTGACTTGTCTTTGCATCATGTTTTTTGTGTTGGTGCTCAGTGAAGCGTATATAACCTGGTCAAGAAAATCCATCTGCTATTTAGTTGGGGAGTCTTTTTTTGCCTCTCCTTTCTGTTTTTAACACACAGTCACCTACACAAACACACACATACACATATACATCCTTGTATTTCAATCAATCTGAGGACTTTGAATTGACTTCCATTTATTTTAGTTACTCCATTTATGCCTAACCCTCACACTTACCCTAACCCCTAGTACATTCCTAACCAAAACTTCATTCACACCATACTTCTAAATCTAGAAGAGCTTAGTACAAATCAGAAAAAAGGCAGGACCACAAAAATGTCCTCACTTTTCAGCATGAACACGCACACACATGCAGACAGTCAGTTGCTCAGGGTTCAGCTTGCATCTCCCAGCTGCAGGTGGCTCAGAGGTCTTATGGCTTCAGGGCTGTAGGGGAGGCACTGACCTGTAAAAACCTCCAGCTCCATAATGTTCACTCCAGTCCATGGCTAATTTAATAAAGGCCATTCAGACAGACTGTAACCAACATCTGTCTGTGTTCACGCATCACCTCTCGGAGTCACAGGGGCCACAATTCACGCTTGGTTGCCGCTTCATTTAAGTTTTGAGCAAACTGCCATTTAGTGCTCCACAGTACTTTGGGTTTTAGTGGTTAACTGTGGCTAAATGCTATAATATCATCTTATACTGTGTGTTGTGACTATTGAGAAATTTCCACACTGTGAGGGCCTCTTATGATGTGTCAGTGTTCAATGTTATAGTTTTAAAGTGGAGAAGAAACTGTAAGAACATGAAACGATACGTTCGGAATGCTTAACTGCTGAGGCAGTTCGCAAGTTTTCTGTGATGCCAGGTGGAAGGAGCAATATGGCAATCATTTATTTTGAGTAAAAAAATAGGTTAAAGTTGACAGGAAATTTGAAAATATGACAGTTATTGGAAGACATTATTAAAAATAGTTTAACACCAACTATAAAGTCTTAAAAAAGGCAAACAAAAAAAAATTACAAGTAAACAAGTATTCAACAGGTAATGTTTCTGCCATGAGATGGAAGCTGATGCTCATCTTCATTCATCCTACTTTTCTTCTGCCATCTGTGGGTGACAGAGAAGAGGTCTTTGTCTGAAAATGCATGGGGTGCCGGGTGGAGAAGATGTAGAGGATGGGAAAAGGGGGGAGGTGAAAGGGGTAATAGGAAGGATATCAAGTTTCTTTCCTCCCCCTTTACTCCTCATGCTGTCTCCTTGTTTCCTGCTTATCAGTCCTCTGCACTTCCAAATTAAATTTGTCCACAGATGGGGTGAATAGTGTGGTGGTGGGTGGGGTGGGCTATATGGAGGCCCCTGAAGAGCTGAGCTGGTCGTGATGATGACAAGCCAGATGCAATCAGGGATTGGTCCCGGTCCATGTATGAGTCTGCGTGTGTGTGTGTGCGTGTGTGTGAGTGTGTGTGTCTAAGAGGAAGGTGAAAGGAGCACCCTTCCACAGAGATAAACATAGTGTAGCATCAGTGGGGCCCTCGGGGCAGAGCAAGTGCCCACTTCCTGTCTGCTCTTTGTCCACTCACAGAGGATTGATTTATCTCTCCTCCACAAGCTGACACATCAAGAGGAAGATGTTGTGCTGTATTTTACCGGCTCAGTTCGAGCTGCAGCTTCTGTCAGAGAGCAGATGGACAGCAAATGAAAGCAAAAGCATTTCGAGTGAATGCACTCAAGTCGCAACTGTCGAGCTCTGAAACAAAGGCAAGAGTTCAGGAACACGTTGCGTAAGATACCTTCTGTTACTCTGTTCTCATCCGTATTTAGACGAAACAAAAGTACTTTGCTGGTATTGCTGTATTGTACACTACTGAGGTATGTCTTCTTTTGACATAACAGCCAGTCATAATATAATTTAGGAATGGGGGCTACATAAGTATTTTTGTGTGTAATAAATAAATAAATAAATAAAAATATACACAAATTGTATTTTGTGTGTATTTGCTAGTAATTGCTAGTTTTGCACATAATGTAGTAAAAAATTAAAACAAAAAAAAATACTACTTGTTCTGTGTTACAATGGGATCAAAACACCTGAGCGCAAGTATTGCAAGTTCATCATTGTTTGCTAGCTTTCTTGGTTTACTCGGATTCCTTTGTAAAAAAGGTCAGCTCCCCGTGGGATCCACTGTGAAAAATAACCCCAATATTTGGATTCTGCTTCTGACAGCTACAAGTGCCGTGTCCAATTTCTGTTGTCGTAGACAGGATACAAACAAACCCAAAGCTTTTGTTAGACGTGAAGCCTTCAGCATAAAGGTTGCTCCTAATTGAGGAAGCATTCTGCCTTCTGTTGAGATAAGAAGTAATATAGGCGGCTTTGAGACGTGTTCCGCGTTGGGACAGAGCGTTATAATAGGCGTCTGGTATGCCAACGCACAACCTTCCACCCACTCAAACCTAAAATTGCGAATACAAAAAAAAAAAAAAAAAAAAAAAAGCAGCTAAACAGAGACGGCGTGACGCAGACACACGCTAGCAGTTTGGAACGGACACACAGGGGTCCCTGGATGGCCTGTATTGGTCCTTGGTGATGAATGGGACAAGAGGCTTGAGAGAGAGCGAGGCCTGGGTTGGCTGCATGACAGAGCCATTGATTCTGCCTCTGTCACTCACACACGCATGTGCACACGCGCATTGTCTGTGCACTCAGTGACAATGCTCCTTTTCAGACCTCTTAATCCGCCTGACATTGACTAATTGAATTCATTAACTGTCTAGCTGCAGGCCTTTCTTTGTGTTGCTAGTTATTTACAGGTCCATTTAAAAAGTAACAATCCAGGAGGAAATGTCAGGTTATAGCTGGAATGACATTACGTGAAAGCACCGGCTGTGAGGGCTTATTCCTCTGTGTGTGCATGTGTGTGTGTGTATGCGTGTGTTCATCATTAAGTGTCACACTTTGAATACATGTGTACTGTTTAACATCCATGAATGATTTAGCGCACAGCCTAGAGAAAGTGGAGGAAAGCCCACAGTTCCTCCAAACGACTTTGTTTTATGACCAGATAATGACAAAGAAATAAATCATAACCTACTTAACAGTTTGAGCGTGCGCGTGTTTAAGTGTGCACGCATGTCACGCAGGGTTAACCAGCCTATAGGTGGAGGGGTCTTTAGGGAGGGCTTTAATTCCAAGCCAAATAAAATCCTACATCAAGTGTGGTTTCAAAAGTTATCCCCGAGGCCCACTTAGGAAAATATCACTGCCCCATATTCCAGATCCAGGGAGTTTTCAACTCTGGGAAACTGCCTTCACTTCACATCCTTAGGTTATTATCTAAACTGTTTGGACATGTAATGAAATATGCTGTTCATACATTCTCGTTATTTTGCCAAGATTTATTGAATTATCTTCAGAGTGGGAAAATTTCAGAAGGTGCAGCTCACTTGTTTTACTATGTTTACTAAGTTTTTTTTTTCTTTAAGACAAGTAATTTAGAGTCTTTGGCACTTTTTCAATTTCTTGAGCTTGCTACAAACACCACTTTTATTAATAAAGAAAAAAATAAGTTTTGTCTAAGTATTGCCTTGCATGTCCATACATTTTTCCATCCCCAAGCCATGATAGTTTGTTCGGGGTGATTTTAAAAGTTTAATTTATCTGAGCTGTGGAGCTCTACAGCTCCTCCAGAGTCAAAAGGGTTCTTCATGATGGTGTTCAGTAATGCTCTCCAACAAACTACCTTCAATGAAATCCTTGAATTAACCCAGTTCACATTACGCACAGGTGACATCTACGTACTATCCAGGCAACTTTGGAAGACATTTGGGTGTTTCAGATTCAAAAGGCTAAATACATGAGCACTACATTTTCATTTTCAACAAAAATGTAACACTACATATCCTGAAGTGAACAATTAAATTTGTGGCTGAGATGTGACAAATGGGGGGGAAGAAAGATCAAGGGTAATGATACATTTGCAAGGCAACGTATGTTTGATAATGAAATTCAATTTAACCCAGGGTTTAGGAAACTATTGCATTCCAAATCTGGAGAAGTTCTTATATTTGCTTCTCTCTTTGAGCACTATCTCTTCTCTAACAATAGTTAAAATCACAAGTTTGTCAGACAGTTAAATCTATTTGCATGGTCATTTCTTCAAGTTTCAAGCCAGTATACGCAAACAGTCCAAAAGTGCCAAACCAAATGGGATCTCATCTAGGATGGGATCAAAAAAGAGGATGACGTTTTGTAGAATAAACTGGAAACGTCCATGAATTCAAAGTATTGATTCATCATCCAGAGATCTGTTACCCCCTTCCAAAAGGACTTCAAAAACAGAGTAGCTGCACAACGAAAGTGAAAGACTACAGAGTAGTTTTTCAAAGACCATACAACATATGAAGCCCAATTAACTATAGGACAGTGAGCCCGGCTTAGGACTACAAAGCCTTTTGTTCTGGAAACCATGTGCATACAAAGTATTTCAGAGGTTAGAAGTTGCAACTGAATAATCTGCCTGTCTGAATGAAACCGTTCAGACGACTGACAATTTCAGGTAGGAAGACAGTGAAAGTAAAAATAATCATGGTTAAGACACAAGACCTTTGTGACAGACAGAAATTGAAGGTGTTCACAGATGGATGGAGACATTAGTTCCTTAATGAGAAACATCTGCAAGGTGATGTGAGCCCGTCTAGCTGTTATACCTTATAGTAAATGACATCAAGTTAACTTTCCTTTGAAGATAATAGAAAGCATGTAGAATTATTAGGAATGTAATCATACTTTCAGCTCATGAGACAAGACCGAACATGATGCTGGGTTCACAGCAACGAGACTTGAGGAAATTAAGTTTCACAAACTTAATCAGTGCTTTAGTAGCCAAATGTTGGTGCCAATCTCAAACATAGTGTCAAGTGTAGCATGCATTTTCATATCCAGGAATCTCTATAATAGTTTAGTCAGTGTTAGATCTTGTTATAACCCATTCTTTACTAGATTTCCACTGTGTCCGTATTACTGTTGATGCTTTTAAAGTATAGAAAATTACCTTAAGAACTGCTTGGATTTGAAAATTGTACCTCTAGAGCAACGGAAACTGCTGTTCTTAAATGATATTCCTGCACAGATCTTCATGCATTTGGAAGTTAAATTAAGTCTGCCACTCTTTGGTTTCAATAGAACTGAATCAATAAATCAAAACTTTAACCTTCCTGGAAATCAAAAGAAAGAAAACAATATAAAGAAACTCAAAAATCCAAAAGAAACCGAGGGAAAAATGGATCATCAATAAATTATCCAACTTTTTGTGATAATGTGATCATTTAAAATCATGCTTCCAAAGTAAGACATTTGTAGTTGTCAGAATTAAGAGAACTACACAGTTCTCTTAATCGTTCCCTAGGACACATCTCTCTTGATGGGTCCACTTCTTCTGATTGTTGATTTCAGGAGGAACAGGATCAAATCAAACCCCATTTCCATCATGGGAGAAGAAGTGGAGGTGGTTGAAGAATATAAAGAGTTCAGTGTCCATCTGGACAACAGACTGGACTGAGACGCAACAGTGAAGTGTCAGTGGACAGCTCCACATCTCTCTTCACTCGAGTGTCCAAGACATACGGCCGCAGATTCGACGAAACCATGACAGTCAATCATCAAACTGCGGCCTAGGGTGTCCTGGTGCCAAGTGCACATATACCCTTATATGCCTGCAAGCACAGAAGTCCAACAACAGAACACCACTCGAGTTCAGATCGGGGCGGCAGTTCCTCCCAACCACGCCCCTCCAGGTCTCACTGTCATTGCCCACGTGAGCGTTGAAGCCCCCCAGCAGAACAAGAGAGTCCCCAGGAGGGCCACTCTCCAGTACCCCCTCCAAGGACTCTAAGAAGGGTGGGTAATCTGAACTGTCGTCCGGCCCGTAAGCACAGTCAGAACCCACAGGTGTAAACCTACGATCCCAAAGAAATGGTGCTGCCGCTCCATATTTGATGGGTTGTAAACGACCCACTCGAACACATTTGTTCTGTACGGTGCGGAATCGTAAACAATAGACAGAACGTAATGTCTTCCAGCTTTTTCTGTGTAACTGAGAGCCTGACACCAACAGCAGCACAACCTCAGCAGCCCACATTGCTGATAGCCAGGAAGGAGATAAATGAGTCCATTTCTATGCTTTCCTGTAAACTGGTTATGAGTCTGTTGGTTTTTCACTTTTCTTGTATTTTAACTATTAAATCAACTGGTAAACAAATGTTTAAATCTGTTTTTAAAAGAACAGTAGCTTCTCTCTTATGTCTCCATCAGATGAGCAGCATTAGCAGCTTTTGGTGACATTATTATTAATAATAATTAGATTGTTTTTGAATACGATGCAGGATTTAAAATGAACTGATGAAGATGGTCTATGTGTCTAGTCTGGCCTGGGAGAGATGTCTGTGGTTCCCTTCTGGACCTGTTACCCCATCAACCTGATGTGGAAGACTAGCTGGGCAAATGACTTTCCATGCAATTCAGCTTGATTCTCATCTCCCTTCAGTGCTCTGTCTGAGATTTCTACCATTGGCCTCGGTTTCTCCGGTAGGATTTCAATCAGGCCAATTAGCGAACAGAAGGAGAAGTTGTGAACGATGATATCGATTTTCTGGGCTCCTTTAGGGTTATAACAGTTAATTGAACCGTACTGCAGTGAAAATCAAGAGATTAGCAAGTTAAACTTAACTGCAAATGCAATGAATTGGTTAAATTAGATACATTTCTAAATATTAAGGATACAATTTGATCCTGTAGCTAGTAGAACTTTATTTTAGCAAGGACATAATATTTACACTTTCTTGTTGCGACACTATTTTTAGGTACAGTAACGTTGTCACTCCGCTGGTCTGTGGTTGCTTTTCCATAAATCTTACCAGCTTTTAAACAACACTGCCTACTGCTGACAAACACTCACGCACACATACTTGCACACAACCCGACATCACTATCCAGCTCTTATGCAAGTCACCACATCACAGGTAAACAGTCCTGCCTCCCTCAGTAATAAATTGCTGGCTGGCGGAGAAGAGCTCATATAGATATCCATTAGACCTCCCCAATTGTCTTACTGCCAGCTTTGGATGGCGTCTCGATGAGTTTAATTGAGCCCTGAGTGGCATTCATCAGAGTCTATTGTCATTCTTCTTTTTTTGCCTTTCTCACTGGAGGTAATTGACTGCAGAATAATGCCACCCGATCAGTCCATCTATGGAGCGACAAGCCGTAGATTGATTAGGTCTAAGGCGGCGCGGCGAGCCGCACAGTGACTGTGATATTGTTATTCTCCAATATCAAACCGCTCTAATGGAGCTGGACAGAGACTGATGATCAGAGGGGATGGGATGGAATAAGAAAAGCACTGAAACATTACCACAGCTCATTTATGTAAGAGGCACATTTTGCAGAGCGAAAAGGTTGAGTCGTTCAGTGTTTCCTCTCTTTATATTTATGGAGAAAGAAAGCAATATTTAGGGTTATTTTACTGACACTGGTTAAATGTCTTATTCTTGGTGCACTACTAATGGCACCTTTTGAAAAGTGCTCAACCTAAATGCATACTGAAGGTCATAAAAGTATAATTTCTTCTAGTGTGTCTCCTTTTGTAGAAGTCAGGAAGCTGTGGTTTAATTCAGTGCCTTGAAAAATTATTGATAAATTTAAAACTTAATATTACGTCATGTGAAAACTACAGTTCCCTGTATTTTATTGGAATACCTTGTGAAAGACCCAATGAAGTTCGGTACACTATTATATTGGTTTCCATTGTAAAATTGGACCATCCAACCGACCCACGCACCATTCCTGGACCCCCTTCAGTTGTAGGTCCATAGGACAATGAAGACAAAGCAGTACATGTCACTGCTTGCTATAAGCATAAGACAAACCATGTCACATTTGTTGTTGGACTTGTATGATTCCTTTCACTAACTACTTTTCATCAATCATAAAATCACATCTGGGAAATTAAGTATGGATTCTCTCAGCAAGAAGAAGTTTGTTGAAGTTGAAGGTTTCACCCATTTTTTTTTATTTTTTATTTTTGGTTTGTTCATTTTAAATTGATGTATGAAACTTTTATTCCAGAAAAGTGTGTTCACCTTTTTCAAGGTGAAGATCAAGGCTTCTGGATTATGATGTCCTTGATATATATAGTGCTTATAAAAAAAGAAGAGGAGAACAGAAGCAAAGGAAAACTACAAATAACAGTGAGTTTTTTTTTTTTTTCTCTCACGAAAGTGACAGTGACAGTGGGCTTATTGCCCAGTCAAACACACAGTCACTGCCCCACACAGCCTGACCCAGTAATGTGGAGGCCATTGAAATGTGCTCATTGGGAGCAGGGGACATGGCCGTCGGTTCCGTAACTGAGCGAAACGGTCTCATTCTGCTGCTGTCATACGCAGAAAGCAGCAGACTTCAATCACAACCACGTCGGGGTCCTCTGAGGTTTGGTGGCGGCAGCTTTGACACTGTAGATAAGGATTTATGCTGCTCCATTGTGATATCCAAATGGATGTGACATGCAATTTCACCTGGAGTGAGCACAAACTGCGGTTTCATAGAGTTATACTTTCCTTGTTTTGCTTCAGGCGTGCAACAGGGAGGGAATGTTTGAGACTTAAATTGACAGAGATAGAAAGTGACCTGCGTCCAACCTCCTTTCTTGCGAAGGGTATCCGTAATGGTTTGATCCTCTGTTTCCCCATCCTGTAATCAAACTGTGGTGTAAAGAGACTTTGAGGAAAGCAGTTGGGGACCTAAAATGAGCTCATCTTTCTGTGGAAAGTTGTATTTTTTAGCGATGTTGCCAAGAAATGGCTCAGATAGCAGAGCATTTTAACCCAACTCTTCACTGAGTTTTTGCACAACTGCAGGCCCCTGAATTTGGATATATTTTTTCAATTCCTGGTTTTATAAAAAAGGTAATCAGGAGGACTTAATTTGGCCTTGTCTGGAGTGGTTCAGTCAGCCTTAGAACAGATACTAAATAATAAAGATCAAACCTGGTCTTGCAGTGCACCGGAACCTCTCATTTATCATATTCCTTACATGCTTTTCATGTCATGGATTATAGGGATTTGATGAGCAACCAGGGCTTTATAAAATGCCCCTCTCCATGAAGTCTTGTGACTGCACAAGCAAGATACCAGCAGCACAATGTTAAAAGGATTAATAAGCAGTTCAGTGTGAAGAATTCTGCATGAACTTATTTTGGCATCCCGGCATCCTTCCTATCATTGGCATGTTTGTAAAGAGTGAATAAAACTTTATTTTCTTGGCCAATTGAAAAGCAGAAGAAAGTAAATACGACATCAATGGTGTGTCTGCTCTCGCGGCTCCTTCCTCCTCCTATCATCAAACCGAATGTCCTTGGGGGGTGGGTTTGGAGAGTTGAGGCAAACCCTGTTTTCTGAAACCTTATCTGCTCTGCAGACTACCCCCCTTTGCAAAAGCCCCACAAAGACTCCAAGAAACACAGAAATTAACATAATTTCCAATTTTCCATGCACATTTTTGCCATTCTTTAATATATTCCTTTGACGTATCGAGCAGTATTTCTCTACTGCCGAGCCGAAATCCAAAGCACACCTTGAGAAATACGCCGTTCTCTTAGGACTGCACGTTGCTTTGAATATCGGGTTCAAAGACAGGTGTTAATGGCATCAGAGAATGAATTCAGCCAGGAACAAAACACTCCGCAGTCTTTTACGGAAAACTGTTGTGACAAGCAAAAAATGGCTCAAATTAATCCCTGTTTGTTGTTTCTAGTTTCTTCTGAAAAAAATAAATTATTAATAATCACAGTTGATATTACTTGTGTTACAAAGTTTAGTCCTTTTCTTTTACATCTCCTTTTTATATGATAAACTCTTCCTAAGCTTTTCAATATGTACTACAGACGACACCAATTAGCATTAAAATGCCATTTAACATTAAAAAGCTAATTGGTGTCGTCGGCATGATCTTTCTTGTGAAAGTGATCGTCTCATGAAGTCAAGATCATTTTGTCTTGTGGAGTTAATTTTATATACACAAAGTTAAAGTGTTGTCCTTTACTTTTAACACCCTTGAATTCATGTTTGTGACTTATTTTGAAGTAAAACAGGAAATACCTGTGGAGAGGTTGTGTTCAGATCTTTGCTCCATGAGTGCACATTATTTTGTTGGGTTTGCTTGTGTGAGAAAACAAGGTTTTACTACTTTCTTCAAGAAAAGGCAAATTAGTTGATGGAAATTAACATTTAAGCACTCTTTGGGATGTTTTCTTTTCAGTCAGCTTGATTAGCATGACTAGCTTTATAAAAACATCTTTTTCCACTTAAGAACTAACTCAAACTTCCAAAACGCTTTGATATATTATATGACAGACAGATGTTAATAGCTCAAAAGAATAAAATAGAGCAACTTTGACGTTCTCTGTTTCCCCTCTGCTAATGTTTTGCTCTCTCTCACCCTCTCGCAGCTTGAATGAAGGCAAATGTCTCGCAGTTTCTTAGAAAATGTCGTTGACTTTTGGGTAGCTTCTTATATCTTTGTGCTTTCTATGCGTAAGCACATCATTGTCTCTGAAAATAGCTAACTTTGAGCCTTTACTCAACAACGTCTATGCTGTTGAGTGTTGCTTTCGCTATGTTACGTTTCCTGATTCCAGCCAATAACTTGTTGCATCTCTACTTTCAATGCCAGAGTGATTGAGAAGATAGGAATACTTTGTTAGCACTGTGAAACATGCAGACTCCATGGCTTGTGATTTGCTGCTAATTACTTGGAGGTCTAATAATAAACCGCTAATTGGTATTTTTAATGAGACTTGGTTGGATTTCATCATCTGTCTAAAATCAAAATTACTCAGACTGGTCCAACTTGAGATATAAAATTCTACACTCAGAAGAATCTTTAAAACACAGTTTGATATTTTCAAAACATTGGTGGCATTTGAGTGTAGAAAGATGAAGCCTGTCCATTGTGTTTTTGGCATACGTCCATCTTGGCTTTAGACAAGCAACATGCCCTGTAATTTTTGAACATATCAAACCTACGTTGGCATGTCCAATACTGATTACAGATTTTTTTGTCATTTTTGAAATGTTTTTTTTTTCCATTTGTGGGGAAAAGGGGGATTTTTTTTCTTTTTTCCCCCCCAGTTTTCCCAAACACATTGCCTAAGTCAAGTGTATCGTCTTGTCCTCTGAGCTGGATGATTTGTTACACCCCTACATAGCATGTTTTACTTCACCTCGCTGAACACGGATTTTGGTTTTTGAATTATTCATTTTAATCCTATCTCATTTTTTTTCACCCGCTACCTTGACTGTTTTTTTTTTTTTCAGTTTTGTTTTCCTCTCACCTTTCTTCTGACTCAGTCCCTGGAATCCTGGAACTCATCTGTATTCCTTGTTCCATCACAGTGCAGTTTTTTTTTTTTTTTTTAGTACCCTGGCCCTATCCTCTTGCTCTTCTTTCCTAATAAGTGATGCTGCGTTGCCTAGATACTTGTCTTCTCCTCTCCGTATGAGGGAGGCTGGCTTTGGGAAAGATGGGATGGAGAAGGAGAGGGGGAGGATACAGAGAGATGGTTGAGGGAGACAGGCCAACAACAATCACCAAAGGGCTATGAACCCACTGAAGGAAGACGGGTAGTTTAAAAAAAACAAGAACTGTGAAGAAATGGAAAACAGAGAGGGGTTGCTGTCAGTCAGTCTCCATCTCAGTCTGTTTCTTTTTTTTTATCATATGTATAAGAAGTTCTGACCTAAAATAACAGCTGAACTTGTGTGTATGTTTGTCTTTTGCCTGATTCATTTAAAAAAGAATGACACTAGTATTGATGGATAACCATATCTTTAATCACTACACACTCTTTCTTTCCCCGTCGATCCTCACATTCTGGTCTTTGCACTCATGCTCACCCCCCTGCTGCTCATTCTCCCCCCACTCCCTGTTTTTTTTTTTTTTTGACCAATGCCAGTCTCCGTTTCCAAGACAACCACTCCATCATCCTCTCATGGCTTAGCTGCCAATAGTATTACTGATGATTTGCGTGTGTGTGATAAGTATTACTGTGCCCTGCTGTGCTCCTCTCCTCCTCCTGTTTGGTAAGACTTTGAAGGTTTAGAGCCGGTCAAGATTGAAAATTGATTTCTGATGCATTATGTCGAGACGTAATCCATACACAGAGGCTGCTGAGGAGTTTTTCTGGTAAACTCATTAAAAGTTTCAGGACTGATAACTATAATAAGAGCCTCCTCATATCATTCTTGTTTAACTTTTAGTATAAGGAAAAGGTCAATATACCTATGATTGTTTTATCCTGCACTTTCATTGAGTGTGTCTGCGACTGTGAGTTTATAATTTTTTTCTTTTTTATTGAATCTCTGTTTATCCAACACCAGAATTTTACATTATTGGTGAAAGGTGTACTTACACATATTATTAATGTGATTATCATATTAATTTAGGCATTTAATGATACATTTGAACATTTTTACGTGCATGCAATGACTAATTCATTTACTGTGGGGGATTCCTGATCCATTTGAAAACACCAACAAGCTTCAGGGTTTCTGGCTGGAAATTTAATCAGTGTTCTTTTTAGAAACAACAGTTTATTTAAACTGGTGGGTTTACTACAGTTCAGCTGGCCTTTATGGATAGTCCATACATTTCCAATATGGCTTTGTAAAAACTTGATGTTGACCTGATTTTTGCAATACAAATCTCTTGGGGTGTTTGGTTTGTGATTTTTCCATTGGAAAACCAAATGTGTCCAGTTATAAACCAAACTGTAAACTTCAGATAAAAGGAAATTGGTGAGAATCTTCAAAAAGACGACCTTGTAATCACCAAAGGCGAAGGCTACTGTAGTTTAAGATTTCCACATTCTCTGTCCAGAGGAAAGGAAAGTTTCACATCTATGTGGATTGGGAGAAAAAAAGCCAGACAGCTTAATGTGAACATGTTCTAGGGAGAGATCAAACATGGTGGTGATAACATCATCTGTTTTGTGTCCAGTGGTAGGAGGCGGTGAAAACTTAAATGCAACAGGTTGTTCCAAGAAGACAACAAGCCTATCACACACCAAACTGGGTTTGTAATGGATAAATATGGTTATCATTGAGCTTCTAATTCTCTACTGATAGTGAATTAGCTTGTTGATGGCTAATTGTGATTCTTTTGACTGTGAGGCTCACAGGAAATTCAATCTACCATTGATTCTGGTCTCTAAGGTCATTCAAGTTGTTTGTTGAATTATTGCACAGTTCCAGAAAAGATGTAATCCAGTTTGTATCCTCAAGGACCACAGACATACTTATACTCTAGATGTTGTTTGATTTGCTGGTTAATTATTTCTTGAAAAGGAGTTTTAGGCATATTTTTTTCTATGCATAATCTTCCTATCCTTCCTAATTTCTTCAGCTTGTTTTCATTTTAACTGCGAAATGCCATGTCTTCAATCCCATCCAGCCTTATTTTGTCTGACATTTTTATTTGTAGCTCTTTCTGTCCTTCCTTCCACCTTCAAACAAGCGAAGACCACCATGTTTCTTTGTGTATTTGATATAAGGAGGAGGGGGATCGGCAGCAGACAGTGCTAATAGGCCTGCTTGGCCTGATGTTGGTCTCCACAGTCACTGCTTCCATATTATTCTGCTGCCACATGTCCAAAGGGAGCTCCGTAAGATTTCAGCATAAGTGAAGAGAAGACAGGAGAAGCAAGTGAAAGAAAAGGAAGAAAGGATGCCTTTACAACAGAAATTAAGCGTTTTTTTTTGTAGAAAACAACTCGGATGAAAGGGTTATTTGGTTTATCTTAAGTACATAGATCCTTGTAAAAATTGAGACTTTACCGATTGGCATCTTATCAGACAGGACAAAAAAAGCAAAACAATATTCATTAAGGCCAAAATGAATGAGGAAAAGTAGTTTTTAAAAACATTGAAATCGAGACCTTTCTCAAATTTCTTGTTGGGGAAAAGTGTTTTATACTTTGTTCATTAAAGCCAAAGCCTGTTGACCACATAATTGTGGAAACTAAACGATTTCTTGGCTGTGTCAACATTTTTGCATCACACAAGTCGTATGATCAACAACCTGGCGTTACTACTGGTGGAAATGACACAGAAAATGACAGGATGACTTATTACTTGAGCAAACATATTCACATGATTTGTATTGTTGTTGTTGTTTTTTTGTTGTTGTTGTTTTTTTTTACTTTTAGTGGAATATAGACTGAATTCTTGGCATGTTTGTAAATGAGCTGCAGCAACTAAAGCATTCACAGTTTGATCAACAGCTAAAATGGACTTGGTGAAAACATGATTCATTGATATGCAATGCTGCAATATACATAAATATACATACTTGAATGATGTCCCAAAAAATGTTTTTTTTTCTTAAGTTTATACCTACATATCATGGTTTTGTAATTGTGTTATATAAAGTAGCTTACTAGCAGCTTTAGGAAACATTTTTATTTCCAGATTTACTGATTTCTATGGGTGAATTCACTGTAGTGACAAAGAAATGAGCTCTTCTATAAAATTCCTAAGAAATTTGGTTTGACATTGAGTTGATTTATCATAAAACAATAGAGCTTGTGTTTTATATGTGCCAGCTAATCTAAAAAATATTCTCCATTCAGGTGTCATAAAGAAATGCAGTCCCAGACTCTTTTCTCTCTCTCTCTCTCTCTCTCTCTCTCTTCCTCTCTCTCTCTCTCCCTTCAAGTAACCTCTGTCCCCTCCTCCCATGATGCCCCTCTCCCTCCACCACCTCTCAATATTACATCTCTAATACTTCCTTTCCAAGTGCAAATATTTGAGTCTGCCGTCAAATCCCTAATCACACCGATCAATCTCCTGGATATTACCGTTCGTTTGAAGGCTTTTGGATATATCTAATGATTTAGCTTTTTTTTCCCGTCTCCCTCACAGATGTATTAGGTTAGAGCTTTTTCAGGCACTTTGTAAAAAGAAAAGAAAAGAAAAAAAAAGTATATTCATCATTTCTCACTTGTTTTATAAAGTTGTTGCAACAAAATTGCCATCTTACAGCATTTTTCTCATGCAAACCCTCCCCCCTCCCAAAATCCCCTCCCAGTCCGACATGATTGTAGTACATTCACTTAGTGCCTTGTGTTGACCTTTTGAGACATAAATACAATTAAAATGCAAAGAACACAAATGAACTTGTGGCTGGGAAAAAAAAAGTGCACAAAAATAACAAGGCTGCGTGTTTGAGGGTGGAAAACAAGAAACTGTCTGGAGCCTGCATATTATCAGGCTAATTAGGCAGAGCAGGGCATTCCGAATGCATAGCTAATGAGCACCTTCTCCATCTCTGTCGGGATCACCCAGCACATCTAATGGTCACATAAATTCTCATTTATAGGTCATAATCTGTCATTTATGTAGACGAACCGCCCCAATTAGAGGCTGGGGTCCTTCAGACTGATGCCTCTCTTGGGGATTCGCAGCTCTGGTTTCCCTTCCACTCACAAAAGCCCGTTAGAGACAAACCTCGACCCGGAGCGTCATAATTGACCCTGGTAAGACCAGGAATAACCTGGCTCATAAAAGGTGCAGGTACGAGCAAATGGTTCCAGGTGCTTATGGCGAGGTGCTTATGTGTGTCTGTTTTTCTGTCTGTTTGTGGTAAAAAAATAAAAATAAAAAAACAGCGGACTGGCAGGAAGCTAACATGAAAGCTTTGACTAAGTGAGTGAGGGGATGAATAGCAGGAACTTTGCTGGCCTTTGCTATTCCGCTGCTGCCATTTTGGTTGACAATTACTATTGTATCATCATTTGCCAAAAGTATTCATATAAAGCATGTGGACAGAATTAGAATTGTAAATAGATCATAAACCTGGACTGCATTCTGCTCCACTCTAATTAGAAGAAAAAATGTAAATTGCCAATGAGCGGGGACATTTAACTCTATCCCACTGGAACCAGTTAAAGGCCAAACAGAAACTTTTCCATGACCGATGGCTGTGATATGTGAATTTGTCCCCAAATGTAGGGGGGAAAAAAACATAAACCAACTACTGAGGGACTGTGCTGGGTAAGTTTTAATTTGCAAATCTTGTAAATGTACTTAGTAAACAGCACATTTAGAAGATGTTTCCCATTTTTCCCACATTTTTACACTATATTAATCACATGCAGTATAATTTCAGGCTTAGGATATTAACCTGATTCTTAACACTTTTTGGCCTCCCTAATCATTGTTCAGAAAGGACCTATTAGTCTTAAAGGTACATAACTGTATGTTCATCAACAAACAACATCAACAAACATTTTATTTTTCTTGTATTGCATTAGGTGAAATGTAGAAACTATAGTGTGATGAAACTAAAATGCTTAGAAACATTTAGTGCATTTTAGGAAGTTACAGTATCATCAAAATGTAATTTCAATCATTAATTAGCTTAAAGTGAAATTCACAGATTCATTACACAAAGATAATTTTTTAAAAGGCCTTGAAATATAATTCTAATGATCATTGCTTATAGTTAACAAATGGCCATACAAATTAAATGGACAACACTTATACCTGTATAGTGAGCTCTGTTTACCTACAAATTTTTTAAGTCTAGTCAGTCTTCCCATCCAGATTCCAAAATAAGCTACAAAGAAAGCTCTAGTTTATCAGTTTTTGACTTTTTTTGTCTGGGCCACCAAACTGGTTTCCCATAGAAAAACATCTAGTTCCAGTACGTAACTGTTTCTAGAGCTCACTTGGCAACATTTCTTTGTGTTCTTTCTTACCAGGTGCTAGACTTGGTCCCAAAAAAAGACAGAGGACTGAACAATAAATTAACAAGATGGAACTCTGATTGGACATTCAAGTTATGTTTAAAGTAGATCCATTGTTGTACAGTTAAGAACCAGCACAAGCCGGTTAAGAACTGGAACTTTTTGGGAGGCAAAAGCCCTACCTGTCTGGTACGAGTCTGTCTGTCACTACATTAAGTTTACCTAATTTCTTGCGGAAATTCAGCTTAAAAAACTTGCATGAACGGTGAGTAATAATGTCATATCAGCTGAAGTTGAGCTTGCTCTAATATAACCAGGAAAAGCTAATGGGTGAACATTGAACAGCCCACGCTTTGATGACCTGGAGATGAACCTGTGTTGTTAGCCCCTGTTGACCCATTCCACATACGGTCCTCACTGCTGCTGCTGCCTTTCCAGAAAGTCAATTCTGATCCTTTTATCTCCAGCTGTCCCAGGAGACCCCTCCCCTGTTCTCTACAGTCTCATCAGGGTCACATTTTGTCTTTCTGTAACTTATTTTTCTTCGATGGCTGTCAGGGAAAGAGCTCAGAAACCTCAGAGGGCTGCCTTTCAGAAAAGAAAACCAACAATGACGTCTTACCCCTGTCATCCCTGTCAAATGGTCAGTGCACATGGTTGGCCTCAGAAAGGAAGGCCGTTTGGTAGCTCAGCTTTAGGTAGATTGCAGTGGAAAAAGTAGGCCAATCATTTTATATCCTACTTTGTTTTTCAGTCAGATAATAGATTGCGCCATAGAGTGCAGTAATAACTAATGTACAGAGAAAGGGAGGATTCATTTTCCTGCACAGCCAAGATTGTGTTTCTTCAGGTATTACTTACAGAAAGGAAGCTGAGCAAGTGGGATACATTCCGAGCTCAAGTTGTGGGCAAATGCTGGAACCCAAAACATATCTGAAGCAGAAAGCCAATACAGTTCAGTTACAATGTGGGTGTTTTTGGATTTTCTGTATGTAAAGCACCCTCTTGAGAGGTACTCATTTTTTTCTACGGGGAAGACAAGACAGTGGTGTTTTGGTTAAACTCTAGATTTGTGGGAAAAAATCTGAACAGGTAATTTGATTTTGTTCTAGGACTGAAGCAAAACATTCTTATACTTGTTTAAATAAAATTAAATCTCAAGTGACTGATCGCAACAACTGAACTTTCTAGACTGAAAGGTCAGGTTATGAATGTTTACACAACTAAATAGTTCAAGTACAGCATATGTATATTAGATATGCTGTAATATGTAATATTATCAGATCTTCACTCAAAAATCAGTTGGAAGTGTACTAAAAAATGGCTTTTTCTTTGGACAAAACCAATAGTAACAGCCAATAGCAAACAAATATTTTCTTCAGTTTGGGTATTAGTAGGCTGCAGAGGAGTGTAAATAAAAAAAATACTGTATTCTTTGTGAGCAATTGTTTTATGTCCCTGATATGAACATGTTTTAGAGTTTAGAGCTTGAAAGTTACATGTATTCTTGTCTGAGGCTCTTATTTTGATGTCATACATGAAGAAGTTATTAAGTTGCTTCCCAGCTAACAACAAGTCATCAGACTGAAAACACTTTTGAGTTTTAAGTAGAAAAAAGAACAGTGACAAAAAAGATGGTTTAAGAGTACCACATTTTATAAAGTATTTATTGCAAATGTAGCTAAAGCTGTACATCTTCTAGATTACGAATGTCACTATTTCCCTGTGTTTTAATGGAGCCTGGAAAACATTTCAGTATCTTGGTTTTAAAATCTAGGAAGTCTGTTGTGTGAGGATATAAGAAAGCTTTCATTGTTTTCTTTGTCTTTTTTTTGTCACTAGAAATGTGTTGGCTTAGGATGACAAACATGAAAGCTGCAATGTATCAGCAAGTCAAACCTGAACTGGATTATTGCATTTCTATTATCACATTTCTACTTGCTCTCATGAGTCCCACTTCTTTAACTGGAGACAGTTAAATGCTAACATTAGCTGGCTGAAATGGTATTTTCTTTCTCCTTGTTTGCCTCTATAGATCTGGTGGTGGAGATATTTAGGGTGACTTGAACACATAATGTTTGCTGATGGGTTCCACCTCTGACTTCAGCTTTAAAGGACAGTACTTCTCCTATGCAGAGTGATGATTATCAACAATTATGTCAGAGCTTCTTGCAATGTGTGAATTTTTTTTTTTAAAGTTACTATGACTTTTAGCATCTTAACTTGTCGATGCAGCATTACCAACACTATGCTCTTTATTGTGATTGTTGGCTAAGAATGATTATACAAAGATTCTTAATTGGCCTAATGAATAGGTGAACAGGTACATCTAAAGCCAAACTCAACATTTGTAATACTTTTACCACTGTGTCTATCTGTTTACTTAGCAGAAACAGAAGTCTTATTGAGGTTTGGATGTGGGCCTGTCTTTGCTATTATATTCCTATTGACATTCATTTCTCTGTTGATGTTTCAGTCTCCAATGATTACTGGTTGTCTCTGAATAATGCATATTAAGTAATGAGCTGGCCAAATGGATCAGTGGACAGACAGTTAGGCCTTGTATAAAGCAATCAATTATTCGATCAATAGACCTTATTAGTCCATCATATAGTTAAGCTGTGTATGGGCCTCCTGATGGAGTGAATAATTCACAGGACACAGAGGGGAAATGGGAAGGCTGGCTCTGTTCAAGGCTGTCTCATGTCTGCCATTATATTCTTATCGGATAAAATGAGAATTTAGAGACTTTACCTGTCCATGCGTCTCCATTAAATGTAAAAATGTTTGTGACAAAGTAGTGACTAAGACTATCTTTTATCAAAGTTAATATCTGAAGAAGAGTCATTAATCTTGCTTGTAGGACTTTTTTTTTTCTTTTTTACATTGAATGATTTTTTTGGCAGTTAATATAAAGCAAACCTTACTTATTATATTTCCAGTTTAAGTACTACAATTTTGTATGCCATTATTGTTGCAATAACTAAGACTAAATCTTAAGCTTAAACAGGTAAAATATTTTGTCCATCTCTCTTTTGTGTTTAAAGAATGGCACTAATGAACGTTAGTACTTTAGACGTGTGCAATGTGACCATTGTCCAATTGTGTTGCAAATTATCCCAAATTGGGGACTGTTTTATCATTATGCTAAAGAATGGAATTCGTTTGAGGTAAAAAAAAAAAAAAAAAAAAAAAAAAACCTTTGCAGCACATGTGAAACTTCACGTAGCTTTCAAAGTGTTTTACTTGGAGTCTTGCTGCGAGTTTTGTAAGATTTCCAAAACACGTTTTCAGATCTTGGTCGGCGGTCGAGATTCCGACATGCGGTGGTTTGTGCTTGGTCTGGTGTTAATAGGCACCGTTACATAGACCTAACACAAACTTGCTCAAGGGGGCAGCGTAAGGGATCTGGAGCACAGCCCAAACAAGTGGCGCCAGTCACTCATGGCGATAATCTGGTTGAGGCGGAGCCTTTGAAGATCACAGTGCTGTTCTGTAACTTCCCCTCTATCCCCCATGGGAGTCTTTAAAAATCATATAACCCTAACTTCATTCAAAAACCATTTGTATTTTGCGCATTTTTCCACACAATATTTTCCTCGTGCATAAATCTGAATCTGACTTGATTAATCAACATGATACCAACTTACAATCATGAAGTCCATTGGGAATACCATCTCCGTCCCCATTAGCTTGTGCATGAACACAATTCACCATTCCCTGTTTGGTATTCTAAATCCCCTTCCTGTTTTAAGTGTTCATGTTTCCTGTTGCTAATTGCATCCAGCTTTCTGGAATCAGACCTTAATGGCTGTGTAGGTGTTAATTGGTTTGAAGGACTGCTAACAGGAGCCAAAGCAGAGAGAGTTGAATTAGGACAGAGCATGGTGCACATAAAGTAGCACAGTGTGGCCTGAACCCTGTTATGCCTTGGATAGAGGTATTCTGGCTAATGTCACTTTTGGCCGAGGTCAGTAATGAAGCAACACGTGATACAAACTCATATTTATTTTCTCAGTTTCAAGACAAAGTATTTTGTTCATTAAAGTTAAATTTAACCAGTTTCAGTGGGACAAGGCAGTAGGGTTTTTCATAATTCATGAAGGGAAGTACCCCAAGCTGCAGAGATAAAGTTGAGATACTCAGAGGCAGCAGCGCAGAGTTAAAATACAAGAGATAAATTTAGGAAAAGGGAAATAAAAGAGAGAAAGTTTAGACAGACAAGAGTAGAAAGTGCGAGTTGACATTCTAAGGTGGTGGACAGGAGTAGAGGACAGAGCCTCTCATCTTTACCTCTGACAGTGTCTGACAGCATGATCCATCACCTGATTTGCATTCTTGCCACCCTGCGTGTCGGCACAGAGCTCTGCCATCTTGTGAAGAGCTGATCTTTATTTTACTTCGACATCAGATTCCCTTCATCTCCCTCCTCATCCCACAGCTGAGAACCTCTTTTGCGTTTTGCTAAGTCTTTGTGTTGCGGGTGAGCCAGAACAGTTGGATCTTTCTCTTTATGTGGCAGGTTGTTTCATAGTTGTGTTGTGTTCTTGGAGGATTTTTCCCTTTAGGCTGCTACTCCCACAACTGTTTGATAAGTTTCAAATTCAGGGCCAAGTCTTGACAGATTGTGCCTACAATGACCTTTCTGATGATATATCGGTGACAGGTGTAACTTCTTGTAATTGTTAGGTACTTTAAACTTGTCTTCCCACGGGCATTATATGCAAATTGCGAGAGATCTGTTTAAATTAAAAGGCACTGAAAAGTTTTGATACCCATTAAGTCAGATTAGAACTTGCCTCAACTCCAGAGGCACACAAGTATGCGTACATAGGGCACAAGACATTGTCTAGACGTGCCATTGTGGTGAAAACATGGATTGTTGTTTTCTATCGAGGACACAGACTTTGCTTTAAACAGCCACAAACGGGTGCTGTGGTTTCTTGCATGAACATGTCATCAACTCTGCCAATTAAGAGTTGATTAGGCGGTGGGGAATTCCTGAGAGGTAACAACTCTGTGCTTCACCCTGCTTACCAGCCTCAACCTACACCGCTCAGCAAGCATACAACCTTTCTCAGTGAAGGCAATGTCATTATTTTGAAGCAAGCCACTGAGTACTTAACTTTAAAAGGATTAGTTTAGATTTTTTTTTTTTTTTTTTTTTTAGAGAGAGCTCCTGTGATGTTATTATTAGCAATAGCTTCTTTATCTGTAATATAAAGATTCACCATCACCGTTAACTTGTTGGAACCAAAGTAAATCCTCAGAGGTGTTGGACTCTAACACTGTATCACTCTGTCTTATCAGGTGATTTGCCAAATCTGTTGTAAGTCTAGCGCAATAATTTTCAAACAGCTGTGAGACGTGGGAAGCACAAGAACATATCATATCCAGTGCTGCTACAAAAATGAAGCAAAATCCTAAGATTTACTCTGTTCTTGACGGAGCTAGAGTGGACTTTGTTGGGATTCATGCAGAAAGTCAAGTTGCAGTCATATGGTTATCTTGTCATTAGAGGTGAAACTGTACCTAAAACTCACAAGATGAGACAAGATACAACATTAAGTTCACAAAATTGAGATGGGAGAAGATGGCAGTCTCCCTGTTAATATTCCTCTGGGTATTTTGATGTAGCTCATCATAATTCTAGGCATCCATTGTTATAGTGATGCTTTCTGCCACCTGAACAACTTACAGTGCTTACTACTGGAAACTCAAAATGCTGCCACACTAATGATTTAAGCATATTTGGAGCATCTTCTATTTAAATTTCATCAGGCCTGCGAAGACATTCATACTGTAAGTGGCTGGAGCTCGTGAGATAGCAGTCACTTCAGCGAGAAGCATTGTGATGTTTTGATATCAAGAAACCTGAGGATATTAAGGGGAATTTGTGGAATATTATGTTCTATCATTTCTTGCGGTATGTCTCTTGTTCGAAGTGGTGCAATCGTATTGATTTTAAAGGTGTGCAATTCTGTGTTGTGTCAGGATGGAATATGTTAGTTTTGCTTTATTCTTTTTTTAATTTTGAAAAATCATGCTAATCATGCTAATCCCTAATACCTGAGGGATTAGCATCAAGAAGCAGCAGTTGAAGCTGACATTCATGAAACACTTAAAGTTGCTGCTGCTAATGCCTTTTTCTCTGAAAATAGTTATCTCGGTCACCAGTTGATCATAAAGCTTCGCCTCAATAACAATCTTTCATACATCATAAGAGATTATTCTTTTTCTTTATTTCTTTCAAAAACTAAAAAGAAAACAACCTTCGACATGGTGCATTGAGCCAAAAGTTGTCTTAGTGTCCTGGTGCAAGAGGAGCTACTGCAAATGTCCAGGCAGCCATCCGAGAACAGTAGTTATGAAGTGTAGCTGTGTTTTCAAAAAAAAAAAACAAAAAAAAACAATTTCATGTTTTTGATGTTTAAAGACACAAATCAAACAATCACAAACAAGTCTTTTCGTTCACCTTTAAATTAAACTCTGACTAAATCCAATATCCTACTTTTCCAGCACCTTTTGTATACCCTCTTCCAGCTTTTTTCCTCAGATTTCTTGCATCTCCATATTTTTAGTCAACCTTTGGGACTCTACATTAACCCCCCTCCCACACTCCTCTAGCTTCAAAGCCCTGAACTTGCCCAGTTCAGGTCTGTGTTCTGTTCAGCTCCACACAGCTTCTCAAGGTTAGGCCAAGGAGAAGCTGCTGAAACCCAGCTCTTACCATCTGTTTCATTTGGAAGCTGACCCACATCTGACCATGCAGCTACAGCAGGTACAGACAATGCCAGACCTGACTGACTCCAGGCAGAATGATTCAAATCACACAGTCTTACATGTGTTTTCAGAATACCAGGGCTTAAGTAAGTGTGAGAACCACAGAATCAGACTTTTTTTTTTGGCAAGGTCTGTTATTTGTTGTTTTTTGCTGAAGATGGCTTGGGAACAACTCCACACTCTTAGGAACAGTGCTAACACAACATAACCCTAAACAATTGTAAGTGTCTCCAAGTATTTCCTTGCACATCTGACAGCCGAAGAGCTTTTCTTTTCTTGCATAAATATTATTCTGGCCTCAGAGGAAGCTCAAGCCATGGGAACCCCCTGGCCTCTATTTATCACTGCCCTCTGTCTCCAAGGTTGCCAAGTCAAACTAACCAGTCCTTTCACCTCTAACAAACTAACTAACCCATGAACTGTGAAGTCCCAATTCATCACCGCCTCGATAAGGGCTATCTTTAATTACACCGTGCTCCGCTCATGTGGATCTTTATCTCTTTTAACTCTCCTAACGGACTCCCATCCATCTATCTATCCGTCCATTCCCAGCCATCCCTCCCAGCTCAGGCTATAGCATGTCACTGTCCCAATGCTCGAGACTCAGTAAGTCGATCCAACAGGAAATCAATAGCAGGGCCTAATGCTGAATAATTGAGGTTACGGGAGTTCAGCAGCACTCCCTAGACAAACACCCCCACCCCGTCGTGTAATCTCCTATTATGCACAGGGTAGGGCGTGCTTTGTAGTCATTTCCAACATTGAGCATACAAATGCATTTATTACTGACCATCCTGGCACTATTTTTCCTTGCTGTCCTGTCGCAAATTTACAATTTTACACAAAGATGAGGTGTTTTCATTCTCTGTTTCTCATACCAACATATGAAATTTGTGGTATGGAGTTGTTGTTGTTTTTTTTTTAATTAGAACAGATAATGTCATTTGTTATTCCTCTTTGCTTTGGAGAACTAAGCTGCAGAGTAAGGGGAAGAGTGCAACTACTTTCAAGGTTTTTGGAGTGCTCCGTGCACTAGAGGGCACAAGCTGTCTTGAAAAGATGCCGACCTTCTGCTGGAAGGAACAAAGCAGCTGAGCCGAGTGTTGGACTCCACTCAGAAACTGCCTGCAAGTCATAACAGAGGGGCTTGGAAAGAAACAAGCAAATAAATCAATATTAAACTGTACTTCTGCATTACTTTTATTTACTTGATATGCTTTTTTTTTTTTTCTTTTGTCAGGAGCTGGAAATTTTGATTTTTTTATTAGATGGTCGTGCATTGAAAAATAGTTTGTTTCCATTTGGGTTGTTGTTGCTTTCAGTAGAATTGTTATTAAAAAGTTAAAAAAAAAAAAAAAAGCATTTCCATTAGGCATGGGTTGTTGTGAGTGGGAGTATGATGATACTCCTCATGTGTCACATCACTGTTATTGTCAGGTCGTTATCATAAATAGGAACTCCATTTTAATAGCTTATCTGGCTTAATAAAGGTTGAATTAATTAAAATGTTAAACTATGCATGACATGACCTAACTGCTATAAAAACTTAGAATGAAAAGTTATTTCTTCTCTTGAATAATTAATCATATATTTTAATCACTGCAGTTATAAAAATGTCATTCATAATATTAGTATTTTGTTATTTCTAATTGTCAAACATGGTGAGTAACTTTCTTCAAATTGATCAGATTTTGTGCTGGTTTGTGCAGCAAAAAAGTTTTGTTTGTGCCGCTATCATTTTAAAGGTATTAAGAAATGTTTCCTGAGGTCAGTCCACATTTACAAAGTCGAGCACATTTGGTGTCAATCAACTGTTCTACGTATATTTTAGACGCAGAAACATGGCACAGTTGATTGACACTAGGTCTGTTGGATTATTTTAAAGGTGGACTGGTTGACCTTTGATGACCTCTTGATATATTTATTAACATCTTTAAAATGACAGCGGCAGAACCAACATTTTTTGCTGCACGGATGTAACACAAACATTTGACACCAATTTTGTGTCATTTGAGGAAGGCGGTAGGGGGACTTCACTCAAGTTCACTTAACTCTGTTGTGAACACACACACTTGTGTGTGTGTTCACACACACGAGTATGTTTGAAACCTATACTTACCCCACATGTTCTGTAGCTCTTCAAGCATCTTTCTTTTTCAAAATCCAAAATGCTGATTGAAAATAACTCAGCCGCTGCCAGAAAAAAAGGTGTGGAGGACTGTGAAGGGATGCAGTTGGCCACAGCCACAGAAACGGCATGCAGAGCAAGAAGCAGCAGGAAGTCATTGAATGTCTCAGCAGTTTGTGTCCTTGTTATCCTGCGCTGACTGGGATACTCTTTCAGGTTGTCCTTTTTTATATTTTGCAAGCACTACTGTAGTTTGCTCTTAAATATCAAAATATGGTGCAATAAACACTTAATGTTGAGCAGACAACAGAGAAATGTCCTAAATGAGACAGTTTTTGCTAACTGTAAGTCATGACAACAGAATCAAAGAGGGGGTAGGCGATATGAACTTAAAGTTTTATTGCAATACTTTGTGGTATTGCGATAACAATAAAAGTGATAAGAACTACTGCTTTTTCAGGTAACTGCATGTCTGTGTGTCACAGCACACTGCTCTTGAAAACCATACTGATTTGTAACACCAGTCACATGAAGTCTGATCTGTATCACTAAACTGCATACAGTAACTACCATTTAATTATATTTTCTAACATACTGATATTTATTGATACTCTGGAACAAACGGTGGAGAAAGTAGTAAAATCCTAACAATACGGACAGCTTTGGGGGTTTATAAACATTAATTGGAAATTATTGTAACAACGGTAAATGAAAATTCTTAAGATAACAAATTTATAAATATTTTATAAATGATAAACGATACGAGAAATGCCCACCAAATAAGATCATGGAACTAATACCACATCCTTTTTAAATTATGCAATCATTATTAAACGCAATGAATTTAAAACGCTTTCAGACCCACAAATACACCAGTGCCGGTGTTCTGTTTTCTTTTTTTTTCCTCATTGGCTGTTCTTGTTTTTCTGTGGTTGCACACTTCTCTCTCACAAAGCAAGAGCTGTGTGTTCCCTGTTCAGAAACCGAGCCAATTCTTTGTTGTCCTCCGCCGTGATTTGGTGTGTTTGGGGGAGCGTGTCGCTTCTCACATCGCATGTTTGCCTCCCTACGAATGCACACATAAGGGGTGGCATCCTCTCGCTGCGCTTCACCTTCCTCCTATTCATTTCCTCTCACCTCCAGGCTACGGCCACTCAGGCCTGCAGATGGCAGATAATGACAGTGCTGTCCCCACCGGCTTGTTGTGCATGTGTATGTGTTGTGGGTGTTGGCGCTGTCACTGTTAAGTTAAGTGCCAGCAGCAGGGCATTTAGCTCCACTTGGCTCTCTTGTGGCTTGCCGACTGGGTCATGGGTTGGAGTGTTGCCGGGCTGGCTGACCACGTTTCCTGGCTTACTGATCACTGGGACTGTTTACTACTCAGTGTTGTTTGTAGTGGGGGGGAGGCGAGGTGGGAAAGGAGAGAGACCAGCTTTTTTGGCTGACCAATTCAAGTAACCGTGTGACTTCATAAATCAAAGTTATGCCAAATGTATATCATATTGATTGTTCATTTATTCATTTTTCTAGTTCGATATTTGACAAACCTACAATTTGACTGGCTGTTTTTCCTGAAAATATGTAGGAATCCATCGTCCATTGGCATCCATGTGACAGTCCAACACAAAAGTAGTGCACAAGTAAAAAGTGGATTAAAGGGGGGGTTCTGAATTTTTTGCAAATGCATATCGAAAAAGTGTTGCATCTATTCATATTCAGCCTTTCTTAGACAACAATGCATAGGATGTTTCTTGGATGCCATATCTCTAAACCAACTTTGCACATTTCTCAACTGACATACTTGGTCGTCTTTTAAAAATAGCTCAGTTTCAATCAGATTGCATATAATTTATTTCTGAACTTTAACTAGACCATTTTAGCATATGAATATGCTTTGAACTAAACCAAAAATTGTAGCAGTGACCAGGATCTTATAATTAGCTCAATCTGTTTCAGAGCTTTCCTGTCCAAGCTAAGGAGAAGCATCTCCATAGCATGATGCACTGTTTCACAATGGGAAAGATGTGTCCAAAGTAATTAACTTTGTTGACATGTGACTAGAACCAGTTTGCCAGCGGTTAGTTGACCACTGAGTCTTCTACATGGCTTGTGCCAGTGGACAAATACGACTTCTCTTGGGTTTTCTTTCAAAAATGGTTTGCTTCACCTCACTTTTCTATAATAGCCAGATTGTTCTAGTGAACAAACAAACTTTGTCTATTTAACAGATTCTTCCACTTGACCCGTGGATCTCTGCCAGTTTTAGCTTGTTGCCAAACTGGCATCAAGCTAAAACTGTTTGTGTTGGTATAGTTGCAAAAGAGCTGCATTATGTCAAACAAAAGTCATGATTTTAATGCCAGTTTGTGCACATCATAAGTTGGACACATTATTTAATAAGCTAATGTATTTTAAATGGCAGGCATTCACTCTGCATATCAACGATTGAAAGGACTCAAACTGCCCTAAACGTCCACATCCGATGTAAAGCTGTAGTGGCTAATATGCTAAAGCTCGTGGTGTAATGCTAATGAAATAAAAATGTCATGAAATCTGGATTAATCATAGTATATACGGTCTTAGAGTGCTTCAGTCGTTGTGTATTCCCCTCAGCTTTTGTATGTTTCCAGTAGAAAAACAAATGCTGCTGTCCACCAGCATCTTTTGCAGCACTTTATGAAATGTTTATGGGCCCAGCTTGTATGTCAGAGAAAAAGATGCCACACACATCGACTGTTTTATTATTGCAGTTTTTTTGTTTTGTTTTTTGTTTTTGTGATAATCCCATAAGATACAGAAACCCCAGAAACTGATTTCTTCAAGAACTCTTCTGAAACTTTTATTTTGGTAAAAAATGAAAACCCAGTGACCCATTCTTGACTTTTTCTTCAAGACTTCATTGAAGAATCCCTAAATCCTGCTGTACATTTTCAGCAAATTAGTTTTAAGATACCAACACTATCATTATTTATATTCTTTCAATCTAATTTTACTTTTTATGCAATATGATAACATAAAATATAAATTATTTCTAATAGACCTCCAAAAATAACTACAAACCTTGTCAGATGCAGTCAGTTTCTTGTTATGCTTGCGTTTTTGAGTTCTGCTTTCCATTGGAACACATCGACCCATTTTATTTACCACATAAAGCTGTCAAGATGAGTGCTTAATTCTTAGTGTTTGGATTTGTTGAAGTTTATCACTGAAGGTTAGCTGAATGTACCGCTCAGGACAACAAAGCCTCAGAAGTTACTGTGAAAAAGATGCAGTCAAGGTAGGGGTTTGCTTTCAGCAGCCATGCACATTGAAGTGTTAATTCTGAACTCTATTTAGTTCAAATGCAAAGTGCTTCCTTGTGCATATTAAGTAGTTTTAGGCACATAAACAGCCTCTGTTGTTGGTCCGTGGCTCGGGGCGATGAGGCAGTGCACCCAGGGCCGTCCCAGGCGACAGCATGAAAGCCAGAGGGCAGATATTTGATATAAACCGTAATTTGCCAACAGTTACTTTGTGAAACCGGGTTGACAGGTTGACAGTAAGCTGTATGTAAAGGTCCTTGGGAAGTGTGTTATTGTGAAGAAAACATTAAAATCCTCATTAATAATTTTTTTTTTTACTATTACAAAGATGTATACAGTATATACCTCACCATTTTGATTGAGCTAAACTGAAATATTGCTATCTGTCGAAACAAAAAGGATGTCGGTCAACATTTGTCCAGTGTTACATATGACAAAGGCTCTATTGTGGAAATGGGAACTCTGAGTCAAGTAGATCCATTTGCTGTAGGTCTGTTGCTCACTAGACTCTGAGACAGACAATCAATCCACCTATTTTTGCAGCGTCACGACGGAGATGGATAACACTGATAAAAAGAGCGGGGGAAAACTTTTATGTCTCAATAATTGGACCTAGTTTTGCTGCAGGTATTAAACACCTGATTTCCAACACACCTTGACTGCAGAGGATGTAAAGGCTTTTCAAGGATACTCTCTTCCCTTTGAGTCTGCCCAATCCTCTGTCTGCTGTTTATTCTGTCCGCTTTATCCCACAAGGGACACCAAAACATGTTTGAAGATCTTCGTTTTTGTTTTTTTGTTTTTCTTGAAGGACAAATCCTTTTTAAAGATTTTTCTGGAATATTTTTCACTTCTCCAACCCTCTTTTGGGTATAAAGAGAAGAATACTAATTCACTCTGTTTTACTGACTGACTGGCCTTTATTTTCCATGTTGATGGGGTGTGTAGGGAAAAATCTGATGATACCAGTCCTATTCATTATCCTTGTTGTCAGAACATTCACTTCATCTCCAGTCACCGGGCCACAGCAGGCCTCTGTAATGGAGTTAACATCACTGCTGCTGCACATTCATCCCTTCAAAGGTGAGATTTTCTTGCACACAACCTGGAGAAATAAAGGATGTGGGGAGCGAACAAAAATATTTGTATTCTGTTTATCACAGAAACATGCTTGAAACTAAGTGCAGGCTTCCTGAATTAGCAGACATTAGCATGCGGTGGCATGCTAATGTTAGCTTCCTCAAAGGAGTTGACATGGGATTCCCTCCCTGTTTGGGAACAAGACCTCATTGATTTATTGCACTTTATTTGTGGGACATATGGAATAAAAACAGTGCTGATCCTTGTACAATTTTATGTACAATTTTCTCTGTGGTAATATTATTTTTGCTGTCTTTTTTTGAACACTTAACACTGGTGAGCTCAATTACAATAGCACATCTCTGTTAATTAACATTATAGATGAACTTTTATAAAGACCGCTCTTCAAGAGATAACCTTTTTATGATTCTTGATCTAGAAAACACATTTTCTGCTCATTGCAGAATTACTAAAAGGCTGATATGTACTTAAATGTTCAACACTGAAATGGATAACTTTCCACGGAATCAAAGAGATTAAGTAGTTCGTATTGAATTTTGACATGTATGTTCGTTTATGAGAGAGAATGTATAATAATATAACTTTTGTAATTAAATGCTTGTCTGAAATACCTTTATTAATGAGGCTCATGAGGCTGTGTCAAATGTTTTGGCGAAACATAATCAGCATTATTTCATGTGTCTGCTCAGTGTTAATAACCCTTAAGCAATCAGTGGCTATTAAGCCCATCAAGGTCGTAAAATGATTACAATATCTCTTTCCATCTGTCTACAGAGATTCACTTTAATTGCTTTTAGTGTCATCACTTTTTCTGCTCTTACTTGATAACCTTGGCTTCTTTCTTGCTTTTCAGTCAGCAATGATCTTGGAAAAATTGAAGAAAAAAAAAAAGTATATTTTTTTAACATTTTATTTCCCAGGGCTGAACGAAATTGAATTGCACATATGAGCATAGGTTATAAGGTATTAATATACATGGAAGAATGTGTCGGGGGCGTAGTAGGAACTTTCTCCTCTGTCAGCACTGCGTAGGTAGCGCTCTTACACCAGCCTCTAATATGTGTGAATTCATTACCCGCGCCCAGGAGGGAAACTTCAAAGGTGGACGGGAACTTAGCCTTGTGGATTTGAAAGGGATGACTCTGTAATCTGGTTAAACTTTGCTTGCTCTGTGTATTTTTTCACTGCGATCCACGTTGTCAGTGTTCCCACCATGTGTTCGTCGTTTTTCTTTTTTTTTTTCCTGTGGTGAACCGTCTTTACCAAAGTGAAATATATATGTGTGTTTTATTTTAGCTCATATTAAGCAGAACAAACTAATTGTCTGCTTAGTATTATTGCATATATTTAAGCCTTTCATCTCGCTTTTCCCTTTGATTCCCGGTGCCCTGCTCCACTGCTGATGCACACCTTCACAGTAAGAAAACGGGAGGATGTACTTTACGTGTCACAGCATTTTTTTTTTTTTTTGCCACGTTACATTGAATTTCGAAGTTGTGTCATCATTTCCACTCTCGTCTTTTTTTTTTTTTTCTTTGCAAAAGCCAGCCTTTGGGGGCAGTCTTCCCTTGCATCAACCCCATGTGACAGCACCTGCAATATGCATATGTTTCTAAAGCCGGGCACAGTTTGATGGTTATCTGGAATGCAAGTGATGGGCCAAGAGTGCTGGAGACTCTTTCTCTGAATATTTGATGCTCTTGATGAGCAGGAAAATACATAACTAAGCACTTTGTTGGATTGCTTGACTCATGGTGTGTTAGAAATAATGGACAGGAGGAAGAATAAAATATTAAAAACTGTAATAGCTTCACCGTGAGGGGAGAAAGGGCTGTTCGCACCAATCTTGGTTTAAGGTCGATTCCATGGTTGATTCTTTAAAAAGAAGCCAATTCTTTTCTTCTACAAACAAAGTATTATCTAAGACCGACCTCTGCTGGTGTGGAAAACTGAGAAATGGTCCAAAACCTCCACAATGTCTCGGGAACGTCGGAGGGAGTGATGAATAGACAGACAGATGGATGGAAAAACTAGCAGTTTGTAGATGATATATGGTGATTCACGGCCATTACTCAACAAGTTTGAAGTCCTTGGATTCTCTGGAGTACGTGACTTCACTGTTCCACCTGTACTGTACCTATAATAACTTTGTGGCACCGGTGCCCTTGCAGTAAAATGATGATAAATGGCAGCGAGAGGGGAGATGAAGCACTGTCCGTCTCTGGGAGTGTCAAGGTATGTGTGTTTACTTTTCTCACTGTACAGTTCTTGGCTAAATATTTCATACCCTTAGGAATATAACTTCATTTCACAAAAGAAAAATGTAGTGCTAATAACTGTCAAGTGACAGGAAAAGGCTACAGCGGTTTAGGAATCTTAACTGTCATGTATTTTCCAGGAACATAATGTCATTTTATATCACAATCAAATAACAACGTATTTTTCAGTTGTTAGAAAAATACTGTTTATCTAAAAAAAAAAAAAATCTAACTTTGCATCATAACGTATCTGTCTCTTTAAGAAGTCCTTTTTGACACTCCCCATCCAGCACATCATCACAATAATGCTCCTCCGTTATTTACAACCGTCCTTTAGGGTGTTGGACTGAGAAGTAGCTCATACAATGAGATCAGTAGACGCACACTTCTACCAGATTTTTTGCTAATTGCTGCTGCTGCTAGTCTGGAGGAACCGTGTGGGGTAGGACTGCTCTGTTTGGATGGAAGCTCAACTGTAGACTGAAGCTCTACCCTGGAGCTTTGGATAAATAGGTGTCACTTTCTATGAGCAAACTTTAAGGCACCCCTGAATGGTTGCCACAGGATATTCAGGATTCCTTAAACACTCGTGAAAGAGTGAAAACAACACTCCAGGTATGTTTTCGATGAGGACATAAAATATCATAATATGAGAAAAAATAGATTTTTGGATAATGTTCCTCTTTTAAATGTTGAATTGGAGAAATGAAGCATTCATTTTTATTCAGCTCTCACATCACAATACTTAAAAAAATTTGGTGCCATCACTGCTTTGCTTTGACTAAGCCACTCTGATAGAGCAGCTCCATTCAGGCATTCATTTGCTATTTAAAATTCCACAACATACAATACATATTAAAGCTTGCCGTACTAAAGTAACTAATTGTGTAAATGTTCCCAGCGTATGAATATGTTTGCAAGGCGACACTTTTTTCTTGCCTTTGTTGGCGCTGCTGGTGCATACAGCTGCCAATAGCCTCTGTTGTCTTGCTCCTTTCCCGTGCCACTTGGTGAGTGTTTTGGACAGGCGTTTTGCAGCGACGCCAATCCCAATCGCCCATGCATCCACGCAGATCACAGGTTCTGGTGGGGCGGCGGGGGAAGAGAGCGGACGCAGAGAGGAGATCTTAAAAGTGGTTGTCAGAACTGCTTCTCATTTCCCCCCTCAGCTACCTCCTCTCCATTTCTTCTCCTTCTTCACCTTACTGCCAAAAGCCGGAAGGTGATCAAAGGAGGCCAACATGAAAGGCATCCCTGAATTTCTGCGTTTTTTTTTTTTTAATACTGTCTGCCAGCTCACTCCATTTAATGATATGGAAATACCGAACACAGCTTGTACCTACGCAACTGAAAAACGCTTGGCCTCAGTTGACTTTCTCTTTTCTTCCGCTTCCTCCTCAATCCCCCGCTTCGTTTCACCCGTTCAACATCATCTCTATCCATTCCCCCGCTCATGCCTCTCCCCCAACAGCCCCTCGGGCTTCCAGGTAGATAGCGCTTGATTGGCAGCTGCTGTGACAGTCAGTGGAACAGGCTGAAAGTGGATGAGTGTCAAGCCTTGCTACAGGGGCTTAAAGCAGCATCTGTGTTGTCGCTCTCCTAGAGGGAAAAAGAGAGAGAGATAGAGAGAGAGGTCCATGAAATAAGACTGCCAGCTCCGTGCTTTTCCATGGTTCTCTCAACTGAAGCAGGTGGGAGCTAAATAGGTTTTTGAAACCGGTCTGGAGTTTATCCCGACCCTCGAAAATGGAAAATTCTTTTCTTCTTCCCCTAAATCTTTCTCTCTGCCTTTTCATATCTCTGGTTTTGATTGGTGTGTTTCATTGTAGTCTCAACATTATTTAGAGTCTCCCTCAGCCTCGGCTGTCACGCCACTCGACAATTAGCCGTCGCGTCTCCTGGCCTAGAAAGTTTTCTCTCGCGTCAAAAACTTCTGAGTTCATCTCCAGCATCCTTTGTACAGTAGCTTAAAGGAGACGGTGAGTGAATAAAAGAGAGAGGGAAAAAAAAAATCAAAAATAGAAATCAAAAAGAAGTGTGAACTTGTCTCTGTTCTGAAGTGGTTGCGATCAATTCCCAGGAGGAGGCGAGTGCTCTGTGATGGATTTCACTGCTTTAGCAGTTTGAGTTCTGTCTCACCAAAAGCAAAAATTGCGTCAGTTCTCCCTCCGGCCACGTGCGCCCTGCTCTTCCTTACACAGACAGAGGTCAAAACGCCGCAAGAAAAAGCTCTGAGACATGGAAGAGAGACGTGTGAAAACCTGGTGTCTGATAAAATCTACCTGCTGTTCCAAAGACACTTCACAGTCTTCCATGTAAGCTTCGTCAAATAAAAGTTGAAGCCTTCTCCAACTAAAAAACAAAATTTCTGAAAAGTAGATAAACCTAGTAATTTCTTTGTAAATTGACTAACCCTGCCACACATTGCTTCATTGCATTATAGGAGCATGTGCTGCATCCGGTAAATAATGCTCTAGTGTTTTCTTCCTATTGATACTGATACTTTAGCATACACAGTCAGCTAAGACAGACTGCAACCATTTGTTTGATGTGTTGAAGATTAATTGCCATGTGTCGTAACTCTGCCCCATGTACCACATGGAGTTAAAACCAGACGTTTAAAAACATAAAAAAAAACAACAACAAAAAAAAACAAATTTCTCTTGTTTGATGACCAAAATTATCTCTGTTCGCTAAATGACACAATAGTGAGCGAATATGTCAGATGTTTTATTAATATCTTCAAAATCAAGCTGCATGTGTGCCATTGCTCTGGTATTTACATAAATTCTAAGAAAGGTTTTGCAGCAATGAACCAATATTAACATTCTTTTGCCAAACTATGCAGACTCTCTATCTGCACCAGTGAAGGGTCACTTACTTTGGTTTGCTTCAAAGCTTTGACTCACTCCAAGTTGTTTTCAAACATAATGGATCTCGTGATTACTTGGCCAAGCATTTTTAAACATACCCATACTGAGAATAACTAACTTTGTCTTCATCCCTCAGTAACAACTTCCACACCAAAGAGAGTTTTATTCAAGGACAAAACAGCTGTTATGTGTGGATCTATTCACATTTTGCATCCTTACGTCCTGGTTCATAGCAGAATAAATGGCTCATTACTGGACGTCATAAATCCTGAATTCAGTGCAGGGGTAGACTAATTTGATTATGAAACAGAGGGCTTCGTAGTGGGCAAGACAAGCCGACTTAATTAATGAGACTTTAAAAGTATTTAAAAATGAATAGGCTTTCCCCCAGACAGCAACAACAGTATTAAGCACTTCCCTAAATGGGCAGCTGGCAGGCACATGGCTTGTCGAGTCGTTAAATGCTCCCAGTAACACATGAATGGGAGGCCTGATTATTTCATTGCTAATGATCCATTGGGCTGCACACATCACACTCGGCCAGTGTAAACGGCAAAAAGTCTTTTTGTCTTTTAGGCCCTCTTCTTTTCATCTCTATAAAAATATTTAGCGCATTAAGCCTTCTTCTTGGAAGAACTCACCCAAGACGCACACGCACACACACACACACACACACACACACACACACACACACACATGTTCGCTTTTTACGCTTTAATCTCTCGTTTAAGTTTGTTTGCAGTCAAACCAAAACCGTCTTTTACGCCTTCACTCGTGAATTCGCATATTTACCAATAAGCACGCCTGAGCTATGATGCCTCCTCTTATGTTGGTAGTAGCAGATCGCTTTCCTTTCTGATTGCCTCTCTGGTGTGCTGAGCACATTCGTGATAAACCCTTACAATCTGAGGAATGTAATTTTAACATCGGGATGGAACGTGATTAGGGTGAAATGAAAGCTTTCGGTGATAAAGAGGATTCTCGGAGACGGCACCGACACACGGCAAAACATCTTAAGGGAAGGAAAAGAAGAGAGGGGGAAAAAAAAAAAACCCAGGCTGCTTTAATTGTACAAAGCCAGCGTGAGAGGCGCTGCTGTGAATTACAGCCGCTGTAAACCACAGAGGCATACACGCAGAGCGGCGTGAATTCATATGCAGACACACACAAACACACGAACACGCTTAAGTGTAATACTCTTCTTGTGGATATGAACCAAATCAAACAGAGGAGCAGACATATTTCAGCTTGTTTGTATGCAGATTTTCCTGTGTTCGGGAGATGAAAAATAGCAAATACATGGGAAAACTGTTATTTTTTTTATTTTTTTTTGCTTTCAGATCAACCTAATGTGATATTCACAAATGACTAATTCTTTTTTTTCTGTGTGTGTGTGTGTGTATGCGTGTGTGTGTTTGCAGGTAGCAGAAAAAATATTTAAAATAACTCATTTCAAGTCTTTAATATATGCGTTGTTGTTTTGTCTTGCATGCTGGCACATCTTTCTGCTGCTGTTTGGTTGCTTAGTCTGGATAGAGACGGAGGTTAATCCTCTTTTGAGAGGTTCAGCAGAGGATTCAGCTGAAAATGAAAAAGCCACTTGGCACTGCCGTGTCCTCCCTGCTACCAAAGGTTGTGCAGTATTGCATTCCTTCTGTCTTTGGAATTATTTCAGCGAGGGTCGAAATCCACGAGACTTTCAGAAAGAATTTAAATCATTTGGGTACCTTCCACTGGCTGGCATTTTTTCTTCTTCTTCTGCTGAGTTATGTTACACATTTTCCTCTCGTTATTCGGTCATTTTGGCTCCGATAATGAGTGGTGGTGATCTGATCATGCGATGCTTTGGGGAGTTTTCTCCATCTGGCCTGGGAAACGTGGCAACGAATCACTTTTTGTTAGAACGGAGTAGCAGCTTGCCCTGGGAGCCAAACCTGGCAACCGGGAGCAACCCACGCCCTTACAGAAACACACATGTTTCTGAGATGAGCCAGATCGCTAAATTCCCCCAAAAGAACAAATTATTTGCAATAAAATTCCACAACGACACGTTACTTTGGAGTGAAATGATGCCACTTGGAGCGATTTTTGGCTGTAGCGAATGCAGAGCGTCTGGCACTCCAGTTAATGCACCATTGTGCGGATAAAAAGATACAGTATGTGAAAGCATTTGTTTCATTGTCTCCTCAGCTGGTTGCAGTGTACGAAGAGCAGGATCCACACAATGGAGGGGACGGAACCAGCGCCAGCTCCACGGGAACGCACAGTCCTGAGCCGTTTGCCAGCGAGATGAATTCGGCGTCAGCATTCCAGCCCTACCAAGCTGCAAGCGAGATCGAGGTCACAACATCTGCTCTGCGATCAAGTAAGTCCAACGCGGGCCTGGAAATACGCTTAGCTTGGAGGGTGAGAAAATGCGTGACACCGGGGCCACAGGAGTGAGACGATTTTCTAACAGTATTTTTTTCTGATGAGCTTTTCACCGATTTGCAAAATGTGGTTAGAGTAGAATATTCCAGTTCAGGTGTGAATCTCTCATGTGTCAACATGTTTTATGGTTGTCTAATTCTAAGATGGACCTGGTGCCAAAAGGTGATGGATATTTTCCGTTTATGTGTTTTTTCAAGTAGAAAGGTTTCCTAAAACTCAAATTGTGTTTTGTAAATAATCTGTTCTCTCCAGAAATGTTCAATTCAAGTTTGATCAATACAAGTGTGTCCAATTTGGACTGGAGATGATCAAACATAGTTGTGAAACAATAAATAACTGTGGTATATTCCTTAAGCTTAGCTCTGATAGGAATCTACAAATAAGATGCTAATTTTAATATTGTTAGCTTAAACCTAAGCTAAAGCTAACGGAGTCGCATCATTCTAATTCGTTTTTAACTCTATCAACTTTAAAGTCTTCTACAGAGTTCCCAAAATGATTTTTTTTGTAGACCACTTCTGTCGGCTAGCTTATCTAGGTCTTTATTAATCATTTCTGTCACACACACAACAAAAAAACTCAAGAACTACTACCTTTCCCACTTCAAAATAAGAATCCTGTAGATACAAGCCATATCCAGAAGTCATAGTAGCTTAGACTTCACACAACATAAAGTGATGCTAACAACTAATTTATTGCTGTCTCTTACTTTAATATCAAGAGATCTTGTTGCATCTCTAAAAATGAATTCTTAAGCATCTTCCCTAATGTTTTTACAAGATAAACTAATCTTACACTTCTGGAATAATGCAGTAACTAAGGGCATAAAAAGCATAAGTGTGTTCAAACTGACAAGACAAATAATAGTTAACTTCTAACATTCAAGGCCAATTTCAGTCTAGTGCTAAACTTCACCATATTTGGTTTGTTATGTAGGATGCTGTTCATGTATACAAAACAAGTTTCAAAACCTTTAGAATTCTCTTCAAACTTTATCCTAAAAATCCCGAATTGTTCTAGTTGCTACATAACAGAAAAATCTAATACCGAGTACCCAGCAGTCACACTAAATATGTCAACATATTTTCAGGTATCAGTTTCATTTGTATGCAATGACAGTACTAGCTGTTCTAACTTCCTGATTTCAAAAATCTTCTCAAGGCCATAGCAAACTCAATTTCTTTCTTCTTTTTTTGCAGTAAGGCTTGTACAAATACAAACTTTATAGATAGTGATGCAAAAAAGTTAATTTTGATCCGATTTAGAAAATTAACATTTACAAAATTAACAGAACAGATTATACTTTAACTTTAAACCATGTGAAAATACCAAAAATATTTGTTTTTTAGTCATCCTTTTGGTTTGTGAAAGCATTACTTCCAGCCCTACAGTAGGAGACAAGATGTAGGGATTTATATAGTACAATATGGAACCATAGGCACACGTCTCATAGTGTCAAGCACAGTAAGAACCCAGATTCGGGAAGCAGCTCGAAGTCTGGAGGAAATATGTTTCGAGGGAGAAACCAAGGCACCGCACAGCAGGAAAGAAACCTAATGTAAACCACAAAACATGAAGCAACATGAAAAGACTCGGAGCACAAACAACGACAACGGCGTAGGTGAAGGGTGATGATGAGAAAGATGCACTAAGCAAAGAAAACAGAAATGTAATCCCACAAGCGATGATACAGGTAGTAGCAGTCAATCACCACGGCCCTGCTGAGGCCCCGGGCAGAAAAAAAGCAAAACAGAGAAACTGTTCTGGTGAAAGAACTTTTTATTTAACAAATGCTAATAAAACACAAAAAGTTTATAGTAGGACAAAAGGATTACCTGAACCAATTGACTACAACAGACACAATGTCTTGGTAGATTGTCTCTTGTTCTTTGGAAACAATAAGTGGAATTTACAATCCAAGTTTCCGAGGCATCCTGCAATTTTTAGATCAGTCTGTGCTCAAAAAGCCATAATGGACACTGTGTTATAGCATTTTTTTTTATTTCTATAAAATACTTTTATTACAATAAAACAGGAAATTTGGTTTATGTTGCATGAAATATATTGCTATATTTTGTGTATACACAATACATCTGTTTAGTCCTTCTGCTAAACAATGTAATCATGCCCAGAAGTTTTAAGATTGAAATTTTTATTTTTGGCAAACTTTAGTTTGTACAATGTTCCAATAAACGCATTTAATTTGACATTCAACGAAAATAAGTGTTATGAAGGAAACACACACACACACAGACACTTGCCATTTGCTTTAGCTCAGCCACAAAAACTGCTGGCATCAGTTCTGCGATCTTATCGTTACCTCGAGGGAACGCGTTAATGACGACAGGAAAACTGATCTCACTCTGTTGTTCTGATTGAATTAGAAGAACAGAATGGTTGCCTTAAAGCGGCGCGGTGCTTAAAATCATCCTTCATTGTCAGCCAGGGTTACCTTCAGGAAAACACACACCGTCGCCGTCACGTTGCATCAGACGAGCTTTACAGGCAAATAATAAGTTTTTGTCCGGGTCAACTATTTATTGAGTCATCATTATGAGTTTACAAGTTTGAAGGACACGGATGTAATGATTGACGAACTAGAAGATATTTTATTTCCCATATTATTAGAAAAAAAGAACGGATGATGACAGTGGACATTTGCCCGCTCTATCGGACCAGAAAGGGGAAGTTCAGTGTTTTGGTCCAACTGCATGTACTTCCTCATAGTCGTGGACAGTTGCTCCCTAAAACTATCTGTCTTGCTCTCTGGCTGGAAATCCAGCTTCTGGAAGTTGAGTAGTTGGAGGAGTAGTTTTCCGCATAAACAAACACATCTACGAGACTCAGACAAATCACACAACATGTACAGTAGGGGAGAAAAATTTGCCATTGGGGTTGTGGCATGAAGGGGTGGGCAACATGAGAACACAATGATGCAATTATTGTCACCCAAATACAACAATGAAAACCGACTTTGGTACGTCGACCATTCAGAGGCCTTAAACGAAATGATCCGCCACCATTGCAGTGCTTGGTCAGGAATGGCAGACTTTTGGATGGACGCTTGGTATCAAAAAGGGCAACAACGAAGTCATTTCTCTCCAAGAAAAACATTTCTCTGTATCCGACATCTTTCCCAGTGATCTGCACTGGAAGGAAGTTATTTTCTTTGAAGTCTCCTCCCGACTTTCAGATTGTCTGAAAGAATTTCTGTCCAGACAAGAAAAGCTAACAACGAAATACCCTGCGGCAAACCATTTGAGGGTTTGGCTCTTGTTTAAGCGTCTGGGCTCACAAATCACTTTCCTATCAGTAAAGAATTGGATCTCAATCTTTTCAGAGTGTTTGGTGATGGAAAAGCTTTGTATTCCTGCACATTGGAGTTCCAAGTCACAAGGTAGAAGTGATAACTGTGGTTTGAAAATATTAGAAAAGTCCGCTGATTTTAATCCAGTCACGAAATGTCGTCAATCCTTCAGGCGAGTGAACAAAAATAAATGTGAAGTGACATTACTGATAAAGCAAGAACAGGCCACTATCTATCAGGAATTGGCATGGAAATTGATATCTAGTATGTCAGAGAAAGTTCAACACTGGACCTTTTTTCTTTTCATGGCTATTTTGAAAAACTTGATGCATTTCTTAAGACAGGCTTTACAAATGTGTTCAACATTTTTTTATTGAACTATGGAATAAATTCTGGTAAAAAAGATGGTTGAACATTTCCTAGTGGATGATACATATTGGAAACGTTTAAAAAAAATAATTCTGCACAAACTTTTGAGAGGCACTTAATGCAAAGTTCAAATCCATGATGTCAGCTAATAGCTAGCTTATATTCAACATCAGATCCCGATAATATTGGATTTGTTGAAATTAGGAAATAAAATTACAATCAGACTAATTTACAAACACACAGAGATTCATAAAAGTGGATTAAAAGAATGAAATAATTAAAATATCTTGATTAGCTTTTGTGTATCTATCTATGGCAGGAAATCGCATGCATTATTAGTTATTTCCATTAAATCAGTGTCAAAAGGGCTTGAAACATTATCGTTTATCACAATAATTTTTTGACAATCGCTCAGCAAAATTTATCGTGACAGGCCTAACGCCTTCTATTCTTAACGGTCGTGTTTTTCATTTTTTTCTGTCACACGTTTCTGTCGACAAGTAAACACAAGGCTGAAATAGAACATGCTAGCAACTTTGTGCTGCTTTTTTGAGGCTGAAGTTACTTAGCAACTAAAAGTTAGTTACTAAGTGATGGAGGTTATTCCTTTCTAAAGTTACCTGTGAGCAAAGTTTCACATTCTGAAAGAAGATGAAACTAATACAGACGTGTTGAAAAATGTCCAGATTTTCTGCAATTATCCCATTTTTTTTTTTTTACTCTTGCAGCTGGAGGTGTATTTCCCACAACATGTTTAATTTTTGTGCATTTGTCACATCAAACTCCAGGAATGCAGATGTTTGCAGATCACACAAACATTTAACCATTTAAAACCATTAAACCATTTAAACACACATGCGTATGTCAGGTCGAGCCTAAAAGGCCTTCCCAGTGCTTGCCTCATCATTTTGGCCTCAGTTGTTGAAAGTCTTTGGCGACAGAGTTGCTGAAACGCCACTGAAAGTACTGCCTGTGCAGGAAGGTTGATACCTCAAAGAGAAAGGCCTTCATCTAATCAATTGGGCTTAGTGATCTGTCACTGTGGAGACCGCCTGCCACCAGCCAAGGCCACATTAAAGTCACTGCAGAAGAGGCGACGGACGCAGTGAGAAAAACTGAGAGTACATCTCAGAGCACAGTGAATTAGTCCAATTTTAATATATACTGCCTCACCAAAGTAACCAAGCCAAGACAGGTAATCTATAACACATGTATTTTTTTTTTATTTTTTTTTTGCAGATATTAGCTGTAAGACACTGTTGGGAAGTCCATTTGTCCTCTCTCTCTCTTCTCCCCCTCTCTCTCCCTCTCTCTCTCTTTTGCAACATTTCTCTGTATTCCAGAAAGATCTTATCAATCTTTCACTTTAGTTGAAATCACTGAGCTTATAACAGTGGCATTTTTGCATCAGCTGATTAGTCTGATGGTTCATTTAACTCATTCTTTTCTGTATCGGTGTTTGACCCCAACATTTGCATTTTTCAACACATTGATGACATTTCTTTTACACATAAATTTAAATGCAACATTACATGTATTGCTGTATATAGTTTTAAGCATAGTAAGAAAAACATTTTGGTTTTTGAAGTTCAATTCTGTAGTAAGTATTTTTATTCAAATAAAAACATACACGTAAGTCTTTGAACTAGATATTCAAGTGTTACAAAAGAATGATTTCTAATCTCTTATTTTAGTAAAGGTGTAATATGCTGATAATTTTTTATTTCTCTTGTGATGTAAGATATAAAGAAAGCATTTAAAGTATATTTTTTCTTGCATTCCTCTATTTTGGGAGCAGAAGCAAACTGTTATCTAAGTGTACAGAAAATACATTAATACTTGGTTTAGCATGTTGTGTTGGCTGGCTAGCACTATTTCCTTGAGTATTCTGTGGAGAAGTTTGTTCATTAACTTGAAAATGGCTCATATTGCGTCCTCTTCGCTCAGCAACAACATCCACCCTGAAGACTGTTAGTAATTAGTGCCTTAATAAAATCTGCATTCAGAAATGTTTGCTTTATTTTTTGGAGGTCTGAAGTATAAGTTTGTTTCATTACCAGTCTTCAAAGCTTTTTTCCCCCCTTTCCCAGTGATAATCTAGCTATGTTATAAATTCATAACAATTAAAATCGTCTAAAAAGGCTCAGGAGAAAGCCTGTTGAGATAGCTAGCTTAAAATTAGCTACCTGAAAGCTCCAGTCATCTCCTGATCCTACTTACAGTTGCAAGGCTAGAGGAAAACATGGCGTCCATGGTCGATGTTGGTGTGAAACAGCTGAGGAGTGGCTGTTCGTTATTAGCCAAGCTCTCATTAATGGGGTCTTGATATAATTCAAAGCAGATTATAGCTAATGACTGTAATTGGCTAGATGGTGTTGGCAGTGCGAGCGTCGGTCTCCACTTAGCGTTGATGGGAATGCGCTACTACTGCGAATCCTTTTGTTGCTCCTGCCAGAACCCAAATAAAACTACAGCTAAGCGGCCGAATCATGTGAATGTGTGTCTGAGTGGAGTGTGTGACTGTGTTTGACTGCTTTATTGCTTACTGGGCGCGCTCTGCAAGTCGTTTGACTGAGGAAAAAGTAAACAACAACAAATCAACTTTTGGCATGTTACATAAACTCCACTGCGACCGATTGTAACCCGGGGACAAAGATCATGAGAAAAAGAGACGGGGCTGGTCTGAACTGAACGGTGTCGTTTCAGCATTAAGCTGAAGAATATCTAAAAATGGAGGAGTCTGTGAAAGGGTGCATTAAGAAATCTGTTTCAGAGAGCTGCCCACTTTTTTTTTCCCCAACCTCCCAAATATGTTTTTACTTTATGAAAGTAACACCTCCAAAAAGAGCTGAATATGGAAAATAACTGAGAATGCAGCAAAAATATGTTGATTAGTGGCAATTTTTCCTTCAGTATCACCATGGGGTTTCTTTTTTCTCTTCCTTTTTTTTAAATACTTAAAAAAAAAATCCCAGATGTGATAGTTCTTCACATTTGCAATTTATTGTTTTGACTGCCAGAAACCCCCCCTGAAAACCTAAGAGGAGATTTCTAGAAATAAAATATTTCGACATCTAAGTTAATGTAACATTGAGTTGTTTTCTCCTTTTCTGCCTTAAGGAACACATTTGAGAAAAGTCCTTTTTTTTAAAAAAAAAAAGAAATGTATTAATTTTTATTTTATGAGCTCTATTAATTTGTACTTTTAAAAACAACAAAATTTGACCAGGATTTCACAATTTAAATAGACATAAAAATGAACAAATAAAATCAGACAAAAATGCAATAAAATTAGTAAAGTACCCATTCAATTGATTAAACACTAAAAACTGTTAAGCATCTAATATTCCAGATTAAATTGTTGCAAATTAGATTTTATACCAGCATTTATCTGTTTGTCGAGTTTCACTGTGCCTCAAATTTTTCAACAGAAAGCCTGTGATTTGATTATGAACTTTTTATCACCGGATAATCCAGCAGAAGCAAAACATTTTCCAAGCTGATGTTTGCTAAGCTTCAAGAAACTGAACTTCATTCACATCTTGAGTTCATTCTAGCAGCTCATTACAGTGTGAGCAGACTTAGTGAACTTTAATGTTTTGTCTGCACAATGAAGAGTATTTTACTTCCTTCAAATGCCCCATCTGGGGCAGTGTAAACAAGATAAACTGCAATGGGGTGAATGTGCACATTTGGGGAATGAGAGCTTTGCGTAAGAAAGGTATGACAAATATCATCCATATATGTTTTGGTTTTAAGAACGGACGAGTCAAGTTCTGCTCAATTTGCTGCCTCCGTAGCAGAAAAGTGAAGTTTTCAGGTTAGCAATGTAGCTGGTTCCAGTTTGCGCTTCGAACCATCTGTTCAGCCTCAGTCACAGTAAATCCGTCACTGTCCTTTTATCGCTTTCTGTTTCACGTTAGCTGGATTCAGATATAATGTGCACCAATGCTCTGTGGAAATCCCAAAAAGCTCCCCCTTGTAACATCTTTCTTCAGATATGATTACGTTCAGAGAGACCCTGATTTCGCTTGCAGTCACGGGTCGGATTAAAGTAAAACATTTGTTTTCTACTCGTCACTCAGAAGGGCTTTCTTTGGAGGGTTTTTGAGTATCGTAGTCGATTTAATTTGACAACGTACCACTATTACCCCTCGGACATAATGTGCTCTAGCCATGAGCCATTAGTTGATTTGGCGATTACATGTGTGATGGAAGAAATGATGAACAGTTTTAAAATGTCCAGATGTAAAGATTGTAGAAGGTTTGGGTTCCTCGTAATAACTTAAATTATTTATTTGAGAAGAGAAAATGGCAAAAACAAAATGTGAAAATAAAACCGAACCTCGTGGCAAATTGTAGTGAATTAAATTTTTAGTTTTAACTTTTTGCCAACCAAAATCATACATTTGAATCCAGATACTGGAGTTTCACATCATTATTCATACATGCAAACAGATCTTAAAGATCCTTTTATACACTGTATGTATTTATATACACCACTCCTGTTCAGAAACAGCCAATCAGAGCTAGGAGGAGGGTCTTAGTGCTGTCACCATGCTCGCCAACACGCTGCTCAATGTGCCAATAGTGGAGAAACAATTTACAGTTATATGAAAATTATTTATCTTCTCTTATTGGTGGCAATGATAACTAGCTTGCACATTCATATCAGGCTCCAGTGTGGGGAAGAAGCCATAACCCAGAAAAGAGCAAGAGGGAGGGTGTGAGCAGCACTTACACAAGCACGATTAACATCGGTCCTCCTGTTTCTGAGTGGGAGCGGTGTATTTCTGCTGCTAGCAGTAGCAGAAAAACATGAAACATTTTGATTATAAAAATGACACAGTGCAGCTTTAAAGCAGAGCAGTAACTTCCATCCTTTTTACTGTGGCATCAGGTTTGTACTTTGTTCATTTCCATTAGGACAGATCTTCTTTCATTTATAACCGTGTCCATACGCCTCACATTCAGACACGGAGCCGGTCCAGAAAAAGAAGAAAATCACCCCGGAGCTCTGGGTTGGCTTTAATAATTCCATCGAGCTTTCTGCCCACTTCCTAAAGCCTTCCGGTCCAGGTTGTCCTTGTCACATGGAATTCGGTCAGGAAGCGCAGATCAAACCTCCGACCAGCTGAACTGAAGGGTCTCACTCAAGAGAGCAGCTTTGGCAACCGATGCGGTGGAGCGTTTGACTGCCGAGCAACACGCCACAGCTCTAGCATGGCTGCTTTTCTTCTTCAGGCTGGGTCAAAAGATCATTTGTAACTTAACTGGGTTCAGGTTGGCCAGTTATATCTTTCTGAAAGGAAAAAAAAAAAAGTCCAGACTGTGTTTCTGAACCTTAGAAATAGATCATCACTGTGTTCCTACCAGCCATGCTTAAACTACAGGAAATTAGATTAAATATGTTTACATTTTTGGAAAACAGAGTTATTTCCTTTTAGGATCAAAGAATCTTTCACTGCAGTGTTTAACAGAGTTTTCTGTCTGACCTACTGTATTAAAGTATGATGATCACTTACCCCCTGGTTATGTAGCCCAGAAGATTTAAAAAAGCTCCAAAAAAGAAAAAAGAAAAAGTCTTAGCCGCTTCTAGTGGTAAGACTGCTGTGTTGCAACCGCTGTTTCCTTCTGACTGCAGTAAACGTCGTAAACCTAACGTATGCTGGCACGAACAGAACACCCACTGCATGTTTAAAGTCCAATAAAGCCTCAGTAAAATCAAACCTGATCGTTTATGATGTAAAAGTGATTTATGAATGTTTATTTGCCTGACCTAACTTCTCTTAAACTCTAAGCACACTCAGAGCTTTATTTTTTTAAAACTGTAACCTACACACAAGTCGGCCAGTCTGGTTTTACCCAGAATGCTTTTTTTTTTTTTTTAAGTGCCAGCATACAGAGGAACAGGCTGAGATATATCGCTTTTATGCATGATGTTTCTATTTTACAGCCCCCTGGTTTGGATGTCTGTGAAAATCTCATGTACTTTAATCACGCTGTGACTGATCTCGGTCATTTGTATCTAAAACAGCCTCTAGATGTCAGGAATAACATCTGTTTCTAGGTGTCTTGGTTTGGCGTTTTCGAAAACTGTCATAATAAAGCTTCTTCAGCTGTAGGCTTATGAGTCCCTTTTTAGAATGATTTGTTCTGCATTTTTGGAAAAGAAAGTGCTTCATTTAAAACTCTCAATGATATTTCTCTTTCAGCTGCCCATCCAATCAGATATCAAATCTACATGAGCTCCACATTTGTGTCCTGGCTCTCGTGTTTCTTTTATAACCCACAAACCAAATAACATTTAGTAAGCACCAGAAGGATTCAGATTGAAAACTTTGAGTGTTTTGTGAATTCGTTCTGCGGATCTGGCGATAAACTGCTCCACGTCTGTAAGGCGAACAAAAATAACCTGCGTGGTTTAGATGTTTCATAACTGCTGGGAACTCGATTGTATTTATTTGCTCGTCAAACTCCAGATTTTCCTCATGCTGCGACTGTGACAATTAGATCAATGACGTCTTAGGCGTATTTGGCCAAAAGTAACTGTTGATGGCAGTTGTCCCTAAAGAAGTGGGGAATCTGGTAATGGTCTCAGCAGTACACTGGGACAAAAAACTTTCCTAGTTTTCCTTTTATGCTGTTTGTGTCCAAGTCATTTTTAGAAAACAGGCATTTTTACTCCCTCGTTAAGTCCTTCAAAATGAAGTTTTCTCATTGTGAATAAGTTTATGTGCCATTTTTGGAAGCCTAACACTTGTTAAACATAAAATAAGACCTCTACTGTCTCATTAAAATAAAAACCAGAGCTTTATCAGTGTGTGTGTAAGTGAAAACTACTCTGTGTAGTTGAAAAAACAATTAAAATATTCTGATTTACTGTTTAACCATGAATCGCTGACAGCAACACAAGCTAACATCTTCCAAGAAAATGTATTTTTCATATATTTCATACACAATTTTTATTTTATTTGTATCGTTGAAACAACAACAACAACAAAAAAAGCTTGCTTTTCTAGATTGAAGTCAACCAAGAATTTACCAAAGTTTACGTTTGCTACCCAAATACACACAAAAATCTGATTTTTAGGATACTGTTCCATCACCATATTGTATTTTATAGTATTTCAGTTTTATTATTGATTTTATTATGAGAGCAGTCTCTATATATCTTTGACAAATTTATGTAAAATAACTTAATATTTGTTATTGAGAAAATCAAAATGACAAACTTATGACTTTTGTGGAGCTACCCTTCCAAAGGAGACAAGTTCAGATTTGAAATCACAGCAGAACGTGTTTTTGGAACAGATAATACTCAAAACATTCAGCTGAGTTCACGTCTCAGGATGCCTATCTAGAGAGAAGCTGATGCTTTTTTTTCCTTTTTTTTTTTTAGCTGTTTTCGATCCCAGGATTAATTCCTACATTTAAAAGGACAGTGAGTTTGATGTTTGTGTGCAGTTGTGGTTCTCCAGGCTGGTAGTGCTGCTTCTTCTTCTGCATTTCCTAACCACAAACCAGGCTGAGTGGGACTTACTGCCTCTTTAGAGCGTGCACTGCTAGACTCATCATAATGGAGGAACATTCAGAGCACCATTAAAAAAACAAACAAAAAAAAAACCAGTAGATTCTCTTACTGTATTTCTGTTTTTGCCTGAGGGAAATTGACTTTCTTAACAAGAAACTTTGAAGGTTTTGAAGTGAATCAGTTCCAGATACCAAGTTTTGGAATGTTTTTTTAATTTTATTTTGTAGCTTTAGTTCATCTGATCAGAACACACAAACAGGAAAATGAGTTTTAAAATCTGAAAACTCCTGTGGTTCAGATATTTAGCAATAAAAACCTAACATGAATGCTTTTGCTGCTGCTGTTCTTATTTGGGCAAAAGCAACACACATCGTCACACATGCAGACATTGACCTAAATCAGTCAGGTCTGACTTCTGGGTGTGAACTCTTTGCCTCCTTCTTTTCCTGGGATCCATGTTGTCTATGGGAAACAGTCTCTCTCTCCCACACACACACACACACACACACACCCCCACACACACACACACACACACACACACACACACACACACACACACACACACACACACACTTCAGTGTTATTGTTGCTGAAGTATTTGAGTGTCTGCTGGAGATCCTGTCTCAGAGGGCACGAGGAAGGCTGACATCTTTTCCTCTCTCTTTCCAGTAGATTGTCTGTATTGTCTTTCTGTCAAGAGAGAACACTCTTTCTCTCTATGTGTTTCTTATTGAGAATGAAAGCTGAATAGTGAATTCTGAAGTCGTGTGGGAACAAAGCTGCTTCCTACTTCATTCCTGCTTCAGTCCTCACAAACCAGAGTTCCTCCAGGGCGGTTTTATTACTGAACCATTGAGTGAGGCTAAAAGCTGGTTCTTAGCTGATTCTGTAGAAAGGCTGGCGGGAACCTTTTGGTTTTCCACAGGCAGAAAGCAACCTAGATGACATATTGTTACGTCACTGAAGCCGTCGCTTCCTGTAAATGTTGGTTCCACCATCTGTAGAGAATTGTAGTTAAGGGAGACAGATTTTTCTCTTTGGACCTTGCAGACACAGAAAAGAAACGTTGGCGTACTCTACTGAAAATACCACGAGTTTCACCCAACCAGATACGTTTTCATCCATTGTCATAAGAATTTTGAGCAAACTTTTCAAATGTGGCAAAATGGGGGGAAAAAAGTTAATTATACCTTTCCATCTACTGGTTTTGGAGCAAATCAATCAAAGTGTTATTTTGTCAGATGTTGAAGCAGCGCAAGGCCTTTGTAAACAGGAAGTACAGGTTGCAAACTAGACCACACGTCTTAGAGAAATGGAGAGAGTCATTGCCTCCAAGTTGGAGGTTTGGACTTAAAACCTCCAAATAAAATAAATAAAACCACAAGGAGGTCGGGGGGCACTTAAAGCATGGCGGCCCTCCAGGCTTGTAATACCCTGGGGGAAACCTTGGGTGCAAATGCAACAGCTCTTTTTATTATTCTTTACAGGGCTTTTTCTTTTTTTTTCTCAATAATACAGTGCTATCTAATATATTCATTTAATTTCGGTTTTAATTTCACATGTGCACGCACAAATATATCAGAGGCTCTGAGGATGTTCAGTGTGCAGCTCAAGGACACTCTGGCACACTGAATGGGGAAGGGAATTAAACTGCCAGAGTTTCAGCCTGACAGAAAACCACTGTGCAGCTGGGCTAATACCACCCCAAGACGGAATGGTGATGGTTTGATATGATTTCAGTTCGCATATATTGTTTTTCTTAAAAGATCTGCTCCTAAGTTATATCTTTGATCAAATGTCTTTATGGAAGACGTATCAGTTGATGCTGTGTTGCAGTTATGGGTTTGTAATAAATACTTATAGCCTGCAGGGTTACACCTGGGGAATTGCTTAATATAGACTCTATTTTAAAGGCATGTAACCTTGAGGACCAAAAGTATTTTTGTGGTACAAAGAATGAAACTAAGTAGTTTTAGCTGCTGTTTTGCCTAAAAGCATTTTCCATCTATTTGATTTAGATTAAATCTCAGTCTCATGGCAAAGGTCAGCAGTTCATATTTATTCAGAGTTGGTTTTGTGGTTTCATTTTCTGATGTTTCATCAGATTACACTGCAGCAATTCTAGAGAAGTAGAACTTTTGTTGTTGTTGTTGTTGTTGTTGTTGTTGCCATTTTCAGATTATTAGATGACCAGTTCTCCTTTTTAGATTTCCTCATATCTCATCTCTATCTCTCTAACACTTGAGGTTCCCACCACCCCCATTACGCCAATGTTCTCATCCAAAAATGAAATTCTTTTTCCCGCTGTGGATGATTCAGGTCAGTGTGTATGCTGTGGAAATCCCCATGCGCACAGAGGACATCAATATGTAGTCAGTGGTTAAAGAGAGAGCTAAAATTGCTCAGTACCATAATTTATTCAGACACTGAATTTGTCCATGCTTGAGAGGTTCAAAGATGCCTGGGAAAAAAAAAATGCTTTTAGAGATTTCATGAAGCCATGGCCACTTGGCATTCATATTTAAATCAGGCTGATGTGAAAGCAAAAGCCCAAAAATACACAAGGGCTTCAGGGCCACAAGAAAATAAAATATCCACATATAGTCTTTATGTCTGCTTGGTCAGTGGTGCCTTAATGCTTAGCATGAGCAAACTTTTTGAGTAAGTTTGGACCTGACTGCATTAATTACCTAACCCATGGTTTCTCTCAGTTTGTAAAAGTCCTGAAAAATATGAAATAGAAAATGTAAAAAATGTTTTCTTTTCCATCATGTTGTCTAAAACTCGCATCCCAAATATTAAAATAAGGTTTCTGATGTTATTAGGGTGTTTTCACCTCTGATAGTCCGGCAGACTCGGTTCGATTGAGGAACAAAATTTTCAGCACTGATCCAAACTATTGAAAAACCCATTTGCCTCCTTGCCTGTGATGGTGCTGCAACAAGAACTACTGAAGGGAACAACATGAAAACCTCTGAAGAAGACATGAGCACAATTTCCGTCTTTACAAGATAACAAAAATTGAGTGACGTCAGATTTTAGCGGTTGTAAGATTTTTCCTCTCGTCTTTGATAAAAGACCACTAGCCATTTTTCCTGCTAGCCATAGACTTGAGTGCTTGTTTTGGTTGTACTTACCCAGAATGTGCTGCGCTACAGTTCGCTTCCTGCTTTTGGAGTGCTTTCCACTCTACTTGCACTTCCATAAATGCATTCGAACTGCACCAGAGTTCAATCTAACTGAACCGAGAGCTAGGTTTTTAGTCCTTCACACCTCCAAAAACAAACCAGACTTTGTAGGGAAGCAAACTAAAATTCAATTAAAACAGACTAAACAGAGTTGGTGTGAATGAATCCTAAGTCACCATAAGATTGCTGGGGTTTCTATTGTGCTATTTCATGGTGATTTTAGCTGTGAAATAATTAGCAAGTCAGTTATTTGGTATTTATATGCAGCCTGCTGCTTTATGATTGTTGTTATATATATATATATATATATATATATATATATATATATATATATATATATATATATATATATATATATATATA
>NW_015113364.1:66324-146818 GCF_001443285.1 Poecilia latipinna
CTGAAAAATAATTAGCAAGACTTTTATTTTGTATTTATATGCAGCCTGCTGTTTTATGTTTTTTTATATATATATATATATATATATATATATATATATATATATATATATATATATATATATATATATATATATATATATATATATATGGCAGGGCTTTTATCCCATGGTGATTCCTATGAGGTAATTTCTCCTCTGTGTGAAAGTTAAATAAAGGACAAAGCAATGCGAGGTAATAGTCCCTGGAGAATCCGACCTCTCTTTGCTAAATTTTAGTTTGTGTACATGTCCATGACCCTGTTGCCCCACCATAATCCCTCACTACAGGGGCTGGATTAGGGCCTCATTTTATTAGCCATCCACCCCAACTGTCTCATTCCGTCTTCAGTCTGGATCGATCGCCGGCCTGCTCTGAAGTGGCGGTGCTGGATATTAAACGTGGGACCAGCCAAACCCTTTGGACTGCACGGATAATCCCATCACAAATTAAAAAGAGGAAAATTGGTTTGATAAAATGGGAGAGAAGTCTTCATGTGGTGACCTCCTTTACAGTCAACACATGGAAAAAAACAACAATACATTCCTTTATTTATCATGGGTAAAAAGCTGCTATAGAACTGTGCCACAATTTTATTAAGGAGGAGGATTTCATAAATGGAAATTCTGTCAACGTTTATGCAGCACATAACTCTGTCTATGTGTAAGGTTCTCCAGAGATTTTTGGAAGATATTCTTATAGCCATAAATAACAAAAACAAATAACTAAATATTAGAGACTTTGTGTTTTTGAACAGAAAAGTCTTGTAAATGTACAACAAATGGAACTCTTTAGCTTTTAAGGTGATTCATGTCTATGTCATGGAACACCATGTGAAATGCCGTCAATAAAAGTAATCTAAGAAACAAAAGATCACAAGCATCATCATATTTAGAGTATTATTTGCACACAATAAGCCTCCTTGCCTCTAGAGGCAGTAACATTAAATAAAGTAAGATTTACATTGTTAAATTAAATAATTGTAAAAAGCTTCTAGTACCTGAGCTTAGATGTGTTCTGGCAAATACATTGTTTTTTATCTATAGCAAGTCAATAGCCTTTTGTAAGAACACAAATTAGGCGTGGCATGATGACCACGTCCCTGTTTGGCTGCCAAAACAGCAAACTGACCCACTGAGGAACGGACTCTGTCAGACTCCTGGAAGTCAATGGTATCTGCCAGCAAGATGTTGGTACCATATTCTTTAAATAATGTAAGTTGTGGCCTTCATAGATTGGACTAATGTGTCCAGCAGATCCCAACAGGCTCTCAAGTTGATTGGGATAAGCAGAAATTAGATGCCATATTGTCTCCTCAGTCATCTTGTTGAGTTCCTCACACCACTCCTGACCAATTTTTGGCTTTATGACAGGGTAGATATTCTTCCTAAAAGAGCTCACAGTGGTTAGGGAATACTGTCTCCCTGTCGGGGTGTACATGGTTTGTAGCAATGCTTTAAAGGCGTGATGTCTAAAAGTAGCATCCACTCAGATGGCAAGATACAGAGCATCATACTGGCTTGAGCATCTTGCCTCCTTCCCACAGTGCATCTTGATGCCATGTGTTCCTCAGATAACCACCCTGTAACGCAAACTGAAAAAGAAAAGTGATGTCACTGATCAGGCCACTTTTTTTGTCATCACTCTGTGGTTCAGCTGTGCTTTTATCTGATAGGCCCATGCTGATCCCAGTCTATCAGCTGGTCTGCAGCTGTGCGGCTTCACTCTGCACTTTTACACCTAGCTATCAGAATCAGGTTCTTTGGCGAAATGACGCAAGCTAGTTCCTTTGTTGGAGCTTTCCCACATGCATCAATGACAATGTCGTAGTTTCCCCATTGTTCCTTGCTTGGACTGTTGTTGATAATACTAACCACTCCCGACTAAGAACACCCCATAAAAATTGCAATATTAGAGATGTGATGGAACCTGCTCAAATTTGTGCGCTGCTCATTTCCCCCTGCTTTTAACACATCAACATTGTTTCAGCGCTTGTATTCACTAAGCATCCCTGCTGAGAGTCCTGGTCTTAACACGAACCAGACATTACTGGAAAGGGAAAAGGTTTGTTTCCTGTTATTAGATCAACAACCTAAACTGTAAAGTAAGCTCACAGTGACTTGCCTGCTGGCTGACTTCTTTTGAGTTTTCTTCATCTGATTTCTGAAGATATTTAGAGACCCCTGTGGTCACCATATAAAATAAATGAAACACATTCGCAACCACGAAAAACACTCGTTAAAACTCGCCCTTTGGATTCGCGTGGCACGGTTTTACGCAGAGAAATACTTTGATAATGACAGAGATTAGACATTTGTGGGAAGCCCTCTGCCAGCTACCTGCCTTGACATGCAAGTTAATAAAGTATTGCTTTCTTAAAGACACACAAAAAAAGAAAGAGCGAGAGAAAGAGCAAATCTCTCTGGAAACGACAGTCATCTGGTTGCTAAGAAGTCCAGATGTTTCCAGATGCCATAAAAATGTGCCTTCAACATAACTATGATGAATTACAAACTTTATGAAAAGTAATTTAAGTACACAAAAGGTTTATTTTGAAATAGTTAAAGAAAGCCACACAAAAACCAGGAATGACATTAGAATAAACTATGGAAAATGCTTAATTGTTTTAAAGTTAGAAACCCTACCAACAAAGAGTTGGAGCTGCTGACTCAGAGTTCAATGATATGAATAAAGAACTGATAAATTACAATAAAATAAACAATAAAACAGATGTTTACCAGAAGTACATCATCAAGGATAACTTGACAGATGTGCTGCAAAGATGACTGAGTTGTTAAATGAAAAATTACAAATTGAAGGTGGGACATAAACAGTAGCAACAAACACTCTTCAAAATAACATCAGCTTCAGAAACCATTCCAAGGCACGAAACGACTGCTACACACTACTCGATAACACACTACTAGATAGAACATTGTAAACAACATTTACATTAAATAAGGAGCAAACAAAATTGCACCCTATATACAAACCACATACTTTCATTTTCTTGTTAAATAAGTATTTTAATAGCACAGCTTGTGGATACTGTTATGGTCCTCCATGAATTTTTGTACAGTATATCTAATGTGAAACCTGAAGCACTTCCATTTCCATTGTTCAGGCACATTGAAGCAAATGTTGGTAATCTGCTTCAGCTGCAGGAAGTGATGCAGCTGTAAACAGTTTCCTGTCTGCAACTTTCTTTACATTATTAATGTACGAGACCTTCTTTTAGTCTGTTGATTCGCCTCCTGTTTGCTGAGAAATTATGACCTTGAAGTTGAAGATCAGTGTTTTTTGAAAGTTTTAATTGGACTGTGGCTTGTTGGAGAACATTAGGGAGCAAACAGCATCACGGAGACCAAGGAAAGGATGACACGACTGCAAATCAAGCAAGCCATGAATAATATGCAGCAAAGACATCAATTATGATTGTACAGATGCCGCAGAGATGTACAGCTAAGGAGGGAAAACCCTTTGACGGGATAACCATAACCAATCTGGGCTTCAAAGCAGAGTGACAAACAGACAACCACTGCTGAAAGAACGCCGGAATAAACAGTTTAAAAATTGTCGCAAATCATTTAGGAGATGCAGCAAAAATATCAAAGAGTAATCATGCTGAGGGAATACTTTTCTTAAGCAGGGACGGAGACATTGGTCACTGTTGAAGGAAGAGATAGATGGAGCTAAATGTATTATTTTATCTCCAATTTGCACAATTTTATGGTCAATGAGAACATAGCTAGGGTCTGCAAAAGCACTTGAGGCCAAAGGGAAGCTTCACATTCCAGCAGTACAGTCAAAGTCCAGACCACAATCCGATTGAGATTCTGAGACAACACTAGAAAATGTGTGGTTCCCATCCAGTCTGACTGAGTTTGGGCTTTTCACAAAGAATGGGCAAACATTTTTTCTCTACATGTCCAAAGCTGGTGAAAGTTTATCCTAGAAGACTTTGCAGCTGGAATATCAGTGCAAGGTGATTTAATGGTATTTACTTTTGAGCATAAAAGATTATCTTTAAAAAAAAAGTGTTGTAAATATAATGAAATGAATAAATATAATGATGCTGCATTTGAAATTTTAAAGCGAGAGTGTACGTACATAATATTAGCTACTCCTTCTGATTTTAGTCGTGTCATATTTTGATTACTTGTCCCTCTGCCTTCCTCGCTCCAGGCATGTCGCTGAATGTCCGTCGAGGCAGCGATCCCTCGTTGGCTGACCTGCCTCCAGGTGAGGCTCTGGTCGGTCAAGACGAACCGTCAAGAAAGAACCCGTCTCGATGGTCCACAACTGCTGGTTTACAGATGTACAACAACAAGCCAAACCCTCGGGGCGCCTCAAGTACCCTGGAACAACAGGTAACAATGGTTTAGCATTGACTGCTAAACCGAGACGAACACGAACGCCATCAAACGTAGCTCCGTATTAAGACGTACACTTTGTGTCTGTGCTTTATAATAGACACCTGTTGGTTCACGTTGATTCAGCTTTATATCTTTCCACTACCTTATTAACCGAAGATCACCAAATGTTCTGAAGTTGTTTCAATTAGACATGTGTGATGCTAGTTAAGTTCACAGAACTCTCCCGTCTCCCCACAGTCTCCCTCATTTCCATCCTTTTCTCTTCTGCCGCCCTAAATCAAAAGAATAACTGTTAGAAACCGAAACACTGCCAGCAGTAGCAGACAGTCCTTATCTGAGACCAGCTTCTTCTGATGGCACCTCTTTTATCCATAAAAAGGCAGGAGTTGTTCAACACATTACCTTTTTTTTTTTTTCTTAATGCTTTTTAAAACTGATAATAAATGTAAGGTGAGAAAAAAAAAGCGCAGATATCGCCTCTGTGTTGGATCCAAAGGGGACGTGAAGCTAATTAACATCTTAAAATGGTTTTCTCTCCAAGGTCCTGGCAGACCTTTTACCTCTGATGGAGAATGAGATATTTTAGCAATCAAAAAGGAAATAAATGAGAACTTGGGAATTGAGAAAAAGCTACTTCATAAGTGATCGCCGTGTCTTGAAGCAGGGTCTAATCCTATTCAAAGACATTTTCATTGTCAAAGATATCACTGTTGCTATCAGAAAGTGGTTTAATATCTGGGATGACATGGGTATTAGGTCTTTCATTCACACTGTCAGAGCAGTTGTTACAGCAAGGAGCTTGTATGCAGAGTGAAAATCAAAAGCAAGAGGCTCCTTACATGCTCTTTGTCTAATGTATCTTTAAAGGTAACACTTCTGTGAAGAGTTCTTACATGAATGCTGCTCTAGACAAGCCCCTCAATCTGGACCCAACATATAATGCAACTAGGGTAACAATAACGAGATGGGAAGATATCGTCTAGTCTCAGTCGAAGGCAAAACAACAAAAAGTTTAATAAACTTCTGACTGCATAGTTCCGGTTTAACCATTTCCAAATCCATATTGTGGATTTGGAAATGGGAATGCTTAAATGTTGTTCAAATGTGAACCAACACTGACACCCTTCTGCTATGTGGCCAAAATAGTTGCCATCAAAATGTTGAGTTTCTTAGTGTTATTAGTGTCATGGTCAGTAACCATATTAACCGTTTATTAGCACCTGCTGTCCACTGGGAAAGCTATATGTAGATCATAGCCACATTTTGCTTTCTGGGGATATTTTATGCAACTTCCTGGCATGAAGCAAAGGAAAAATACCCCATAAAAGATCAGTTAAACCTGAAACATTCCCTGGAAGAAGTTTAAACAATCCAAATTCTGTGGTTAGCTTTGGCTATAGCATGCGCCCCAGCTCCGTTTGGACACAGTTGTAAACACATTAAAATTACAGGAAACACTTAAAATGTTCATCCTAAGATATAATTACTGCCCAGGTGGGGGAACAGTGAGCAACCAGCTTGCAGTGTCATGTCGAGAGTCTTTAGCTGCTGGGCTAGCAGTTTGGTTTCCTGGTCAGCTAGCCTGGGGCCTTTAGCCATGGCAAACAGCCTGGAAGCGTCACATCTTCAGTTGCGGTCCTGGGACGTCTGCAGCGTTTGATCAGGGGTTTGTTTACCATTGGAGACTAGTAGTGGAAAAAAAGTCCATAATCTCCTTTCAGCTCTGTTTCTATAGACAAACAGTTATGCGTGACTAGCATAACTCAACTTTGGGAAGGTGGCGCTTTTCATCTCTGGTTTGAGCAACATTGTCTCCTTTCGGTATTCTGTGTACAGTTTCCTGTACTGAACATAGTTTTACTATTTTCCATTTGTCCCATAAATCTGACAGAGTGTACAGACAGAAAAAACATCCATGTATCCGGACCGGAAAATGCTTCTCACTCTTTCCCCCCCCCCATCCCTCTCTTCTTCTCATCGTCAACACATAAAGACCCAGGTGGCTCGATTTAAAATTTCAAAGTGAAAAACTTTGGGGTGGCTGAAGGTTCTGTAGTACAGCAGGTACATTATATACAGAGAGCCCTCAAAGCAGCTCCAGACAGAGAAAAACATGTCAGAGACAGAGATAAAATCAAGACCAAGGAAAAATGTAGAGCCAGAGACAAAATCAAGAGTAGTAATCGTAAATCTGCATTTACTATAAAGATAGATTTAAATATAATCATCTTTTTTTTTATCATACATCAAATGTTATGTGCCTACAGTATCATTGCTGTGCTAAAAGGATTTTTTTTTGTCAGTCAGCATATGCTAAATACTTTGTATAAAGGTTTCGAAAATAACCTCCATTAGTGATTCTCGGTGCCAAAACACATTTGGATTCATGCCTCACACACACAAAAAAACAACAACAGTGTTTGAGTTGTTTGGAATAATTTATTTTTCACAAAATGCCAAATGGTCACATCCCACATCCAGTTGAGTTAAGTTTATTGAATCAAACGGACGTTCTCAGTCAACAGCTGGACGTGTAAAGTCATCACATCCCAGTGACCTCACCACACTTTACAATGATTCTTCGCAGTGAACACACCAGAATAAGCGTGTATTGTGCGTCTGCTGCCCTTTTTTCCCTTTACATTGTAAAAGTTTGTGGACAGGAGTCAGTTGTTCCTCTGCGACTAAAGACCATGATGGTTATTAAGGCCGTCTCCCTATCAGGCTCCACATGTTCAGTTGAGTTTTATGGTCCTGTCTGCATCGCTTCCTCAGGCTCCTTCACGGCACATTGAGCTGTGCTGAAAACACATGTTTTTATCAAAGCACGGAAGGGTCAGGAGTCTGATTTCTTTATTTACAATTGTTAGCTGTCATTTAGTGACGTGCTAAGCATAACTCACCCTCTTTGCACCTCCTCATCTTTCACACTTCCTCCCTTCTCATGTTTTACGATGACATTTGTGCGCAGTTTGTTCGATTTTGTTATACGCCTTTGTTTTTGCTACGTGTTCCTTACATGGTGCACATAGCTAAACCTCTTGATCCACAATTTGTCAAACTTTTAATAATCAAATCTTAAATTAATGTCTTTTATACCAACTGAGTCCACTTTGGGTTTTGATATTTAATTGCTTTTTTTTCTTCTGCCCGCTGATCGTTTTATCTACAACCTTCAGTTGTTGAGATTTCAAATTTGACGCTTGCATGTCTGGAATATAAAAATATTCTGAAGATCTAATTCTTTTCAGGTCTGCTGATGTCTGCCGATGTTTGATGTTACCTTAGCAGGAGATATTTCAAAAATGGTTCTTTCTTTCGTGTAATGGAGGAGCTTAGATTTGGCACTCCTATTAAAAAGTCCCTAAAGCCATGAGTAAAGGTCAAGGGAAAAGAGGACAGATCTGAATGGGACTTGAATGAACAAACTGGACTATTTGAGACACAGTATAAAAAAAAACAACAAGAAAGCGCTTAGCATCTTCCAACACCTGGTGTTTTTTCTCAACTGTTTGATCTGCGGCTGGTTTCAGTCTTATGGTTTTTGTAAAGCTTGCAGGTATTAGACATACTTTTATGAATTAAGTGTTTCTGAATTGGTTTGATGTGATATTCTAATGTCAAATGTTTTCTTTAACCATAAGCAGAAAATCATCGTAATTAACAGAAACAAAGGCTTGAAAACATCAGTGTGTGTAGTCAATCTATATAATAGTTACTGAAATAAATGTTTCAGTTATATTGCATTTTACTGAATTAAACAGTATAATCAGCAGCACTCAAAACCTTTTATAGTAGGAAGTTAATCACAATGGTGACGTCACACTGTGTGAGGACATTTTCGCTGTAAAACTTTACTTTAGTACAAGACAAAATCATATTGATGATGACAGTTATAGCCATCACTTGCATCTTTTGGTAGCAGTTACCATGGTTAGCATGTTACCTGTAAGCAACAATAAACTGCGTTCCACTGAGATTCTTGTCTCAACTCTGAGATTGTCTGAAATGCTGCCCACACCAGAAACAACCAGCATGATCTATATGTACAGTGAACCCCAGCTGTTTGTGGTACTGATTAGCTGTATCCTCAAAAAGTGAAAGTAATCAATCAAATTTTATTTGTATAGCACATTTTAGCAACCAGGCAGTTTAAATACATCATCCAGTCACCAATTATGAAACCAGTAACAAACATCACATATTGGCAAATAAGGAAGACTGTAAATATTAGCTTCTGCTCTCATGCTAAGATCTTTTCCACTGTGCGTAGTAATGCATATTAAGGTATATAAAGGGTAACAAACTATTCAAAATAGGCAGTTCTAAGTGTTTTTGTGGGGGTATCAAGTATTCATGGATTTGAGCTACTCGCAAAAACACAAAAACTTTGTCATATTACTGTCAGCCTTTCTTGACATCTGAAGAAGGATACGTTTTGTCCTGTAGCTGAAAACTCCTTTTGAAAACAGAAAAAGTTGAGGATGAAATTACCCAATCTGCAAAAGTCAGAGAATGTGAAAGAGAAAAACATCCAGTGATTGCTGTAGCAGCGTCTCCTCTGACTTTATTTTAAATGTACAGTTTTTGGTGTATTTTTTATTTTATTTTATTTTATTTTTTGGCTACAGATGTCAAAGTTAGATCAAGAAATTTATACCAGCCCCATTATTAGATTGTTGGGGCCTAACTTTTATTGTTTTACCAGCAAATCCTTTATCATCGAAAGTTCCCTCTGTATCACAGTGATGGAGTGAAGCACATCAATAACTCTACGTTTTCTTATTGCCTGGCAGGGCAGGGGATCCCAAGCCTATCGGAGTCTTCCTCGTGACGCGAGTGGCTGGACTGCTCAGTTTCACAGAGACATGCTTCGTTCTTCCCTTAGCGCCAACCATCCTATGGTTGACCAATGGCTTGACCAGCAGGAACAGGTATGATGCTAATACCTGCAGCAAAAGCATAGAGTCCAGTATTCAAATATAAACACTAGCAAATAAGTCAAAGTAATATTGTAAAATGAAATCTAGACTAAATGTTTCTCCTCCATGTTAAAACTCATTATTTGAGTCCGTTTACACAGTGGCTGATTACTATAAATTAGCATAAGTGATATTTCAAGGCTCAGGGGTACAACAGAAAGACCTCGAACAAATACCATCTGATATAAAGTTGATTAATTTTTCAAAGAAAAAAAACTTGAACTACAAAGCATAGATCTGAACCGGGTTGTTGTCGGTCGGGTAAGGTACGAGGCGCTGCCGGGTAATTAACGCTGAAACAGCTGAATGACCTTCAAGGGTTGCCAGTTGCTGCCAAAATCAAGTTTTAAATTCAAGTCACTAATTCTTGGCTATGAAGTGACTTTTGGGTCTGCAATCAGCTAATTAAACTCAGTCATGCACCATTTTGACCTCTGCAGTCCTGTGAAGAACTTCAAACTTTTATTTTGCTCCTTTTATGTTTCTCAGAAGAACAATAACTCTGACAGCGGAAAATGCTTTGACGCTACATTTTTACATCTGATCCGCTGACGGGAAAGAAAAATCTGCATTCTTATCTGTGAAACACAAGAGTTACTCTGACTACTGATAAATCCAGAGGACATTGCACAAAATCATGAATGTATTAATTAGTTTTCAATGTCAAAAATATGTCAAGTATTGCACATTGCAACTGTTTTGGTCAAGAAAAGCAATAATTTTGTCCTTGTCTGGTCATCAATTCTGAAATGGACAAAAAGGTAAATCCACATAATCCGTGATTGGGATGAAATTGCTGGCCTGCTTCATATCTGAAGGTTTCCTGTAGGATTGTAAACATGCCAGCAGTTCTCTGACCTTTGCCCTCATGTCTTTTTATAATTGGGGTCTCCTGTCCAATTTGCTGCCTGAGCTACATATGGGGTTGTTGTGGCTTTAGCTATGCAATAGGAGGGATATAGACACACACACCACAGACACACAGCAGCCAGACCCGCCGTACCATTTGCAGAAAAAGATGCATGTGCTTTCTGAATGCAGCATATGCCTTTGGTGTTATATTTGTTTGTTTTTTCATGTCTTTAAGTTTATAAATCCAGTTATTGTTTTTACATTTCAGACTGTGAGAAATATTAATAACCCTGTACGCCTCTCTGTTCTCATACTTTAGGCATTATTTGGCAAAAAAAATAAAAAAAACTATACATAAAAAAATGAAAACCAATTTAATCTGAAGGGGCTGTATTATGTTAAATGTGATGTTTTGACCTCTACATCATGTTATAACTTTATTCCCTCATCAAAAACGTACCTGGAATGTTGCCTTAATTCTTTCATGCTTGTTTGAAAAATCCTTGAATCTCCCGGGGCAACCACTCGGTGGACTCCCCCACTCAGCTCCTTCAGACTAGCCAGTAGCAATTAGCAAACATCTGGTGAGCAATTAGCAAATCTACTGAGCTAATTACACAAGCTACTTTACAGTGTAACGCGGGCAAAAACATTGTTAAAGGGTTAATAGAGGAGCCATGTTGTGATGATTTCTTGAAGGTGAAGTGTCAGAAAGAGTCAGAGTTTCTTAAAGAGACAGAGGCCCAATTTCAAAGTCAAATTTATTTTGAGTCATATTTGATATACATAAGAAATGGACTGTGCTATGAAATGGCACTCTGTGGCTGGGAAACACATGATACCACCCCTTTAACTGTATAGTTTTCATATTTGTGTGCCTAATGTCAGTCTAAATTTCAACAGGCTCATGAAACGAGAAGCAAAACTCTGATATTTTGACAGTGAGTGACTGTTACAGTTGTGAGATCTAGTCGTGAAGTCAGCTCACTGACCAACTTGAAACAGCCAGTGACTGACAGACTTCCCACTTCTGTTCCATGTGGCGATACATTTCATGGAGTAAACAGTGTAAAGTGTTAGCGATCGCAGGCTGGTCTCCTCCCTTCGCACGTCCTCGCTCTGTTGACACGTTATGATTGAGTCAGCCCATGACTGGTCCCTCTACTCCTCAATCTGTCAAAGGAGAGAAAATATGCTTCCTTTAAAAGTTATTAAAAGTGACAGAGCCTCTCAGCAGGGAGCGCTGCAATGACCTTGGGAAGTGTTAAAGTGCTGAGCTTGATGAGAAGATGATTTCCCCCCAGTTCGTGTGTCAGGCTCTTACTCTTCATTATTGGCTATCTGCTCTGACTTCTTGTATAGAAAGATTAAGAAAAGTCAAGGAAAGGATGTGGGAAGATGAGTGATTGTAGAATCAGTTGAAGAACTAAAGACAGTCAAAGTGAAAAATGTTGATTGATATATGAAATGCAAACCAGAAAAGATTTATTTTTTCCTGTGGCATTTCAGGATTGTTACCTTTGTGTTTAAGAGACGACGATGGAAAATGAGTTAAAGCTAAAGATTATGTATACAGACTTTTTTTTTGTTTTGTTTTTTTTTACAAAATAAATGCATCCCACTGATCGGATTTGCTGTTTGAAGGCAAGGAAACCGCAAAATAAAATTTCTACATTTTAGAGTAGAATTTTCTAAACTCAGACCTCAATATTTCAATGTTTTCCCCCCCAGTCCATGAACACACTAAATCCAACACCACGTCAAAGGACTCAAAATAAGTGATTTTCAGTTCCAGTGAGGTGCTTAAAGTGAAGGCACAGGAAGTACAAAAGGTGTACAAAGCTGTTTAGAAGGAAACTATTTTCTTCAGAGGCATGTAATGTGTTTATTCAGGTTGTCACTTTTAACAGGGTACAAACACATTTCAGAAAAGTTGATCTATTTCTCTCTGTCTGGGGTTTCAATTTCTGTCCCTTAAGGAGCCTGCTGGATTCAAAAATGTCTGCAGTCTTTTTTAAATATCACAGCCTCAATAAGAGTGTACTTTCATTAGTAGATGCACACCAAGATCTCTGCTCAAGTTATGATTTTTAACTACACTGACTATGACAAATGCTACTGGCAGAATTTAATGTCAGTTTTAAAATGTCCACTAAGGACTTATTTTTCTTTGCTTTACAAACGCCTCTCTGTCACATGAAATCTCTCAACAGTATGGCTGTAAAAACAAAGGTGAATGCTGTTATGATAATAGTTGAGAGCAAAATGCAGTTCAAACTTTGACAAAGATCAGAAAGTGTCTACAAAGCTGATTGATATATTTTTAGATTAGCTTTTTTCATAATTCGTCTATAAACTGGATAAGATTAACACCTCTTCTATGTCACCATGGTAAACGATAAGCAGCTGCCAGAAGTTACTCACTTAATTATAATAATTTATAAAGTCATTTTTTCCCAGCAAAAAGTCTTTTGTGAAACTGTACAGAAAAAGTGCTGAAACAGGTTCAGTGAAAAAAGAAAACTAACTACTCAAACAAGGACTGGGCTCACTACTGCTACTACTCATTTTTTTTAAAAAATTGGAAATAGTTGTCAGGCCCTGAATAATAATAAAAAAAAAGATTTTATGAACTACAGTGGTATTAATTTCCATACAAACTTTAAAAAACATGCAATTTTTTCCCCTTAAATTTAAAAACAAACTAATCCAAGATTAAGGTCTTGGCTTAAAACACCTCAACAAATATGTACTTATAAATATTGGAGATTATTATTTCAGAGTAAAGGTTGTACCAGCTGAGTTATGTAAATATTTAATGAATAACAGCAGGAATGCCACAGCTTGAGTGCAGGCTTCCACACGGTGGCTAATTCTTTTTTTTTTTTGCTGGCTGTTTGTAATCCGACAGCTGCGTGACTCAGATGAGTCACTAAACACAAATCTGCTCATTAGAGGTGAAAGTGGATATTTGTAAGTGGCGTCTATTTCCACTCGCTGCAGCTAAGTCGTGATGGCTGCCTTCTCTCGGCGCGCATGACGAGTTTGATATTTTGCCTCCTTTGTCTGTCTGACTGGCGCACGGCACAGCGGCATGAGATTGTGAGATAAATATACACTCCATGGGTTAATTAAAAAGAACTGCGATCTGTGCTACAGAACTGGCAGAGATAATGAGTCTACACACGCACAAACACTGATACGCATTCGTATATATCAAGGTTTTAAGGGGAGGGGGGGGGGGGCCACCCCAATTAGCAGGTCTTTGTTTGTGGGGGATTATGTGTCTCTTCTGGTTTTTCATTATGCTTCACAACTAAAAATAGCAGGAAAAATGAGGGAAAAGAACTGAAAACAAAGAGAGAGTGTTAAACTTATTTTGGTTTTTCCAGTGAAACAATTGGCACCGAATATGTTTATCTACAGGTGGGCTTTTGTGCCATGTTTTTCTTTATTTGTTTTGGATATTTCAGTTTTGGATATTTCAGTATTTAAATGTTCATTAGTATTTAAAGCTAATTGATCATTGAGAATGTGTTCTTGAACTTTTATACCACTATTACTGTTATATGACTTGAAAATGGTCTGAAAACTACAATGTTATCGCAATAAGGTCTGGTACAATTTATCATACATCAAAATTTGTTATCGTGGCAACTAGGCATTTGTGACTGAAAAGATTTAGTAAAAATACTAAAAATGACCTTAAGAAAGTTCCTAGATTCAAGGATAAACTTTAGATAGTTGACGGTAACATCTTAACTAAAGATTTTAAAATTAGCTTCTCATGGCGCAGTTTTAGGTCCCTGTGTCTTTTTCCAGAGCTCATTCCTATATCTGTTGGTGTTTCTACTCTAGAGGGTATAGTAGCTTTCTTTCAGTTTTCATTTTTAAACTTTTAGTTATAAAAGCTGAAGGTAAGGAAGATCTTTTGTTATTTAATCAGAGCACGTTTTACTTTACAAATTAAGGAAAGCGTTTTCAGCCTGTATTGTTTAATGTTCTTGACTATGATGGCGTTTCACTGCTTCCTGTGAACTTTCCTGTTTAGATTCTGTCAATCACTCTCTTTTGACTTCTATAACAAAACTAAGAATGAATGTTTATGTGCTTTTTAAAATTTCTAAACCAAAGAAGACAAAAATATATTTACAAAGCTTGCTGGGTAAACTACCCTCTAACCTGAGAACTTTATCAATACCTTATAACATTTAATTTTGCACCTTTTTGTGTAATAATCTTCAGAAAACTTCGTATTCTGGGAGCACTTCTAAAGGCTTCTTTCATTGAATAGTGCCACTGGTACTCTTAAGCTTGTCCCTTGAACATGTGTCACATTAACTTCTTCTTGTTTTATGTATTTCAATGTTAATATCAAACTTTTAGCCTGAAGTGTGCAAAAGTTTCACTTCTTTGTCAGATCTCGCTTGAAAAAGATGTTAATCCTTACAGAAACATTAAAGGAATAACAAAAATAAACAGTGTTACAAGAAAGTGTTTGATTTCGGGGCTTTACTCTAAATCCCAGATCATGTTTCATTTCTTCTTTTTTTAGTATTTTGTCCTCTTTCTTGTGTAGAAGAACACACTAAACACAAGGCCATCCAGCCTGTGGTTAAATCTGGCAATTGTCTTTTGCTTAGCTAGCCAATCAATAAATTCATTTCAGTGTCAGATGGTGCCTTCGGAGATTTCATAAACTCCACCTCCGAAATCCCTCTTCACCCTAGTGCACACACACACACACACACACACACACACACACACACACACACACACACACACACACACACACACACACCTCCTGCTAAATGTGGCGTGGAGCAGAGCATGCTTTATCAGCCCATATACACCAAGGCCTTATGAGTTATTTTTCATATAAACAGCTGACGCTAATGCTGGTCTATTATCCCACTGATGAATGTTAATGGGCCTTCCCGCTCAACATATACACACACTCCCTCACGCACCCACATTCTGATCTGGTTGAGTGGCTCTCCGCTGTGTTGTTTTGCGGCCTTGATGAGGAACCGGAGGCCATTATCATGAGCCGCACCACTGTCTGGACTGACACCAGCTGTCCGTCAGCGGGGTCTAAACCAATCAACGGCTAATGCACACAAATCAGAGGGAACATGTTTGAGTCGTGTTTGTGAAGCTTATCCTTTTAGTAGCTTCTGAGAAGGTGGGAAAAAGTTTCAAAATAAGACGCTTTGTTTTTCATTATAGACTTTTCAGGTCAAGTTTGGTTTAATTTTACATTTGCAACTCGTCAAGTAACTTTTCTAATTTAATGCGGCTGCTGTATGTTTTCTGTGTGTTACAACATATTCTGGTGGGACTTCATGTGACGGACCGACCGAAAGTGGTGCATAATTATAAAGTGGAAATAAATCAAATCAATCAATTAAATGCAAAACATTAAAAGCAAAGTGAAAATTAAAAACCAAACTTTTTGTCCACATTTGTCATGATGGAGACTGACCTTTAACTGCAGCCTCTCCTTCTTTTTACTACAAGTAAATTTCAAGTGGTGGGGTCATGTCTCGATGGGTTTGCAGTCGTTCCATATTCTCTCTTTTCTTTTTTTTTCAATGCTATTAAAGCAAATGTGGCTGATTGCAACTGATGCCATCCTTGGAAATAGTCTTTTTCCTTCAACCTTCCTATTGTGCACTGTTCTTTTTTTTTTTTTTTGGATCATCTGTCACATAAAGTTCAGAAAAACTCCAATAAAGTTTAAGTTTGTTAGACGACAAAAGGTGAACAAGTTCAGCAGGTATCAAAACTTCCGAAATGCACTTTGCTTGTTAGGTTATAGCTTCTCAAAATTGTTTCAAGTGATAATTCTCACAAAAATAAATAAATAAATAAATAAACACATGAAATCAAAACCATCCAGAGAGACCAAAAATAAAAGTTGCATAACAGTGTCAAAACATGTTGGAGATCAAAGATGTGACTGCACATCTTTGATCAAGCCTCGGTCTGTCGGAGAGCATCCCTCGCTTTGTGGTATAATGAGACGTCTCATCTGACGGGTTTTACAGAGAACCCACAGCGATAAGCAGCCTGGCTTAAACACAGAGACAAGAGCCCCAAAACAACTAATATATCAGTTGATATATTATAAATATTTTGTCAATATTTTCAATAATTGAGCCAGTTTCTGCATCCTTTTTGTAAGGTTCAGCCACGCAGAAGAGCTGAAATCAGTTTCGTCAGTCAGATGAATGATACTTATTGTTTCTCAGTGATAACAATGAAAAATACTCACAATTTCTGCCTCCTGAATATCTGTTTTAATTAATCTTTAATGTCAAACACCCAAATAAAATACTGATGTTAAAGTGATGGGATTTTAAATAAAAAATTAAAAAAAAACAGCCTGAAAGACCTTGTAGCATGAGGATGTAAGTATTTAATGTGTAATTGCTGTTGTTTGCGAATGAACTCAGTCTTTTCACCACTCTTGTTTTTTTGGCAAAGCCCACACAGTCTGTAGGCCCTGAGGCGAGCTGCAGGCGGTGTCAGGGCGGCTGAGCATGGAGACACGAGTTAGGCGTATTTGTTCCCCCATAAGAAAAGAGGTGCACACCTGCAAGTCTCTGTTTGTCTGTCACAGCCCCTCTATGCTGCTACCTGGTGGAGAAAGTATGCACCTCTACCTTCATGACTCCATTCAGTCACTGCATGCAAGACTGTGGGCAGCAAAAACCTTAAGTAGCTGTTAAAATGTAGAGCAGTGCAGTCAGATGACCTTCTTAGTCCTTAAAAAAAAAGACTATCATGCCTAATGACAATCATACGGAAGATTGAGTTTTGTGCAGTACGCTAATGTTTTCATTATCAAATTCTTGGATTGTAAACATGTTGAAGCGACATTTCTCTTTCATCTAGCAGTTAACTCCTGTTTGACTTACATCCTTACTGACTTTAAACAGAAAAAAACTATTTGGTCCTTTACTGATTTCTTTAGTATTTTTGTTTGATTCCTAAGTGTTTCAGATGATCAGACTGATTTTAATGTTAAAAATAACCTGAGTAAATGTGAAACACACTTTATATATGTCATTTATTGAGGAAAAGGCAACTTTGTTTTTCTTCCAAAGCCAACTAGGCAAGCCAAGTTTATTTGGATAGCATGTACAAGATAATGGTAATACCATCATACCATCAAATTGTGGAAATAGGGTTGATAGCAAGGCGTTGTCAAGGTCTTACAAATGTCGCTACTTTCTTGAGTATTTAATGTTAGCATAATTTGTAGCATCTGTCCATCAATAATACTGGCTTTGAAGTATGTTTAGTTCAGGTTGCCATTGAGCATTAAAGGGGCAGTATTATATAAAGTCGACTTTTTAAGTTTTTCATCATGTTATAATGTTATTCCCTCATCAAAATTATGCCTGGAGAGTTGTTTTGATTCTTTCATGCATGTTTGAGAAATCCTTTAATCTCCATGACAACCATTCAGCTGTGCAAAATGCCTGGGTGGACCTACTGCCTCCTTTGACATGCTTCTGAGCTCCCGTAGCTCCTTCAGACTAGCCAGCAACAATTAGCAAACACCTGGTGGAACTGCACATCTGCTGAGCTCATTATACGAGCTACTTCTCAGTGCAATGCTGGGAAAAAAACAAATAAACAAAAAGGGTTAATAGAGGAGAGATGTTGTGATAACTTTCTAAAGGCAGAGTTTCAGAACGAGCAGGAATTTTTAAAGAAACAGAGACCCAATTTCAAAATGTTAAATTACAAAGCCACATTTAAATCATATTTGACGTGAACAGCATTTTATAAAAACTGAAGGTACTTTACTGCCCCATAAAATGCCACAATATACCTGGAAAATATATAATAGAGCGCCTTTAAATATGAATTTAAATTTCTGTTTTTCTGTCGTACCATCCCATCACAGTGCTGTTGGCGCTACTCTTATGTGCCTACATAAGAGGTATTCTTGGTATTCTGAAGAATACCAAGTCTTCAATTATTTTAACAACCTCTCTCAAAGCTCCACTAATAACTATGTAGAATGCAATGTTTCTTAACTTTCTGACCTTCCAGCTCGAGATATCGACATTACTCCATTGTTCTATCCATCTAACCTTTGTCTACATCAGCGACATCATTTGCATCATCTGGGTGACTACACCTCTCTCCAGCGCTGGCTCTGAACATGTTAATTCCTGACTCTTGTTTAGAGTTCATGCGTTTGCCATCTCCGTTTTGCTCTGTGGAGTGAGAAATCACTTTCTCAATGAGAATAATTGAACACGGGCAGGGGGGAGCCAGCTCATTACCCACAAATCACAGGGTGCAGGGGCACCTTAGTTGAAGACAATAATGACTTCTGGGAATAGAACGGGGCCGCCAGCCTGGAGCCGAACCGGCGTGGGCAGCATTGAACAAAGATGGGAAAGGAAGCTGCATGCTCATCCTCAAGATGAATTGACATGATGAGCTTCTTTTAGTTCTTTGAGAATGACAGGTTTCAATCTATTTACCGACCCCAAAGTCTGACTTACTCAGATAGAAATCTACATGTAGGCTATGCGTAAATCTTTATGTATGCAATGTATGTTCACATGTTAAATGATGAAAATACACCTTCTTTAATACTAGAAAGTGATGAAGAGGGCGGCATTCTGTGATTGATGATGTCCAATTTGTCACATGACAGACATGTGGAGCCAGCACTGTGCCGAGAGCCAAATGAGTCCACTCTAACATAATGAGTTCCATTGTCACAACAGACTTTTCTCACTGTTTTATTGGCCCCATTTGCAAGCCAAGGCTTTTAAGTTGCAGAGCGAACATAATAAGGCCCTGGCCAACAATAAACATCCACTTTCTAGGCCGCATAGAAACAGAAGAGTAGTCCACCCATCCATCTCTGCCAAATAGTTATTTTGTAGTAGTGAGAGTTTTATAGAAACCTGGGGGGAAAATACATTTTTATTTCAGAGCTATTGAGGGGAATACCAAATAGGGATGTACGATATTGGATTATTGGTTGATATCCGATATGCTGATATACTGAAACTCATTTGGTTGATAACCGATACTGATGCCAATATCGAAACTATATGACCTTCTCTACTGTGGATTAAAATACTTCATTATCTTTTTCGAATTAGCCTGCCAGCAAAAGCAAATGCTAAAAAGGAGGCTGAAAACGATGTAACACTTTCAACTTACATTATGTTTAATGTCAAATTTATTCATGATATTTGCTCCCTCTAAGACAATGACAACACTCAGTGCAAATTTGATATTGTGCTGTCCTGCAGGCATCATTGTCATTGGTTTGTCATATAAAATCAGCGCCTTTTATATTGGTGAGTTATTCTGACTGAATGGCCGATGTCTGATATTAAATATTGCGGCTAATATTGGCTGGGACCGATATCGTGCATCGCTAATACCAAGCTGTTAGAATCTTTGTGCTTGCTGTTTATTTTGTGTCCTCCTGCTTTCCTGACTTTGAGTCTGAAGTGTTGCAGATCAATTTCCTGCATTGTAAGCATTGTTTTTTTTTTTTTTTTTTGTTTTTTATTCTATAGTCAATTTATTCATGATTTATATTAGCCGTCAGATTAACTTGTACACTCTGGTTTTATTTTCTCTTTAATTATGTAAAGGATGAACCAATTTAATTTAACTTGGTTATACTGTTTGATTAAATAGTGAGAGAGAGATGATTCACTTTGGTGACCCACTGAAGGAAAAAGCCTAACGAGTAGGAGAAGAAGTTATGTTGTTTGCTACACCTCACTTTATGATTGTGTCAGTAGTTTTTACACACAGGTCAGAGAAAATAGATGATGCATCAATTTACAGTCATGATAAAAGAAAGAAACCACACCTTCTGTCAATTATGTGCTTCTACAATTCAAAAACACAAAATATTACTAAGTAATTTTGGTCTAATTTCAAGTGCAATATGTTGTTTTATAACAAAAGTGAGAAACGACCAAGTAAAACTGGACAACGTAAAAAAATCTGACTTTTATTATGGCTACACAGTATGTGTCATTTTGAAGAGGACAACTGCAAGAAGTGTACTGTAAATTTTATTTCATCTTAACCTCATTCATACACTTCTATTTGGAAGGACACGGATACTAGTGGCTCCATAAATGTTTGGAACCACAAAAAAAATTGTTTTTCCAAGATTGGGAAGCAAAGCAAGACAATTTCTGGTATGACATGGGTTTTCTCCTGCTGAGCAGTTTACCATAGGAATTGTCTCTTCTTCAGGCTGGAAGCACACAGGCTGTTGAAGTGCGTTGTCGAACAGTTTCCCTGCTGGGCTTCATCACAGCGATATGTGCAGTTTCTTCATGCATTCCTGATTTCAGCTACAAACATGTTTACATTATTTTCCATTTGTGAAAAAGCAGAGCTCCCAGTCATTCAGCGCTGTACCTGGTAATGTTTTATGTATGTTGCCCTTGAGGACTGAGAATCCAGATAATGCTGGCATCTGATTGGCTGAAATCTGAACTTGTATGGAAATCTGAACAGTGAGGAAAATAAGTATGAAACTGGGCAGTGTTTTTGTTTTTTCTTTAGGAAACATACAGGGCTATTGACATTCATTCAAAGCTATATATCAGGAAGAACCCAAATAATACATGCATACAATGAAATAGAAGCAAATAAGTCTAGACTAGTATACACATAAAGAAAATCTGGAAAATCTGGAAAATGGCTTATAAATTAAGAACACAGCTGAAATTGGTCAGTATTTGGAAGCAATAACAATCACTGTGAGAATCAGTTAATACATCCTGGTTTAATTCTATTTGATTGCCCATTAAACAGTTTCTCATTGCACAAGAAGCATCTCATAATGGGTAAAGCATTATGAGGAACATAATGAGTAACATACTAATTGCAACAATTACACATGTACTTTTTTTCCATTGGGGTTTACAAGTGGATAGAACTTTCCACCCTGAAACACTAATGACCTCTCAGAGAGTAGAAGCACCTGGAATTTGCGCAAACAATACAGGTTTTCTTTGACAACAACATAAAATTCACTCAGCCATGATGGCCCAAACACATTCAGTTTTGGACGAGTCAATTAATTATTAGTACAATATCATCTTAAACTGATGTCTTTGAATGTTAAAGCACACAGTATGTTTTGAGGAGAAACAACAATTCACTTCCCTCGAAAAACATCATACCAGCATTGACGTTTGGCAGTAGAGTTGTCTTTTTGTCTGGGATCCTGGTAGACTTCACACAACTGAAGAGAGGAGGAATAGAGAAATGTACGCGGACATTCTTGATGAGAATCTACACATGAAATAAGGGTGGACCTTTTTTTCACCAAGACTAATAAAGAATGATAGAAAATAAAGTTACTTGAATCCAGAGACTTAAGATCAGATTTCACAGAAGAGGCTTTCAGAAACTCTAAGTTTTGAAGACATTTTGCACGGGATGTGGTTCAAAATGCTTGTCACTAGACAGGAGACGCTTTAAGGTTTTCAAACTCAGAAATTACTTTCCAACAATGTTATACGTAACCCAACATATCGCCCATACCCCCATAACTTCTGTCAGTACATCCCTTCAATATGTACTTTATTTTCTCTAATATTAGAAAACAATTGTGTCCTTTAACCAACTTGATACGGAATGAGAATTCTGGTTTGACGTCTGGCCAGCAAACATGTGAAGGCTTACACCGTTTTAATATTGAAATGATGAAGTTGGTTATGATTACCCCACATCCCCCTCACCATCTTCTCCCTTACAGTCTCCTCATTATCCTCCCTGCGCTTCCAATCTTGATTAAAATCAAGATAATCCATTGGCGTAATGGACAGTGAAAGCCCATCTGAGTTGCCAGAGATATTATTGGACATAATTGTTTTAATGCACAGCCATTGAAACATTATAGCACACCAAAAATTGGATGCAAGCAGTCATCTAATCACCAATTGTGCTCGGCAAAAAACTTTCTATTTAATTTTTGAGCCAGTCGACATCTTGTCTCGTCTTACTGTCTTTGCGTTCAGGGCTGTTTGTACATATTGTTTTTAGTGTACCAACCTCCCCTAGACCCACTTCAGATCTGTTTTCCTCTGTATCCTCCTTTCTTTCCATTTTCCTTTTGTACTGAAGCAGCTGCTGCCACCACCGGTCCTCAGCTCTCCTCCCTGTTGGGCCTGTAAAATTACCGTGACCCTACCGGTGCCTTTTGGGATCTCTCTTCATTACTGGCCCTCGCAAGACCCCCCACCCACCCCACCTCTTATTTCGACACAGCCGTCTTCACTTAGGCTTGGTACGGAAGAAGGATCCAGCCGAATGGCTTTCTGTCTCCACCTTTATCCAAGAAATTTGGTGTCCAATTAAAATGAAATGGAAAGCCCTCCCCAACTCCTTTCACAAAGCCTCACACCACACTACTCCCATGATGCTCCAGATGAGCCACCTATTCAGGACCCTCTAAAAACAAGGCAGCAAACAATGGCCATTGTGTAGAGCATTTACCTTCAAATAACAATCTAGTGTGTACTAAGCCTTTAGTTTGCTCAAACTCGTCCTAATGTCTGTTCATTTTAGGCATATTTCAGCTTTTAAGTCACTATATATAAACGTCCACCATAAAATGGGTGCGTCTCCCATCATCTTTCCATTATTGCCCGCTGGACCACTTGCGATGAAGTAACTGTCGAGCAAAGTGGTTTCAATAGAAATTTGGCAAAGTAAGAAATGTAGTTTGTTGGTAGCGTCCGTGCAACCCAATAAACCAGCACGATCCTGACTCACCTAATTGCGAGAGTGGGCACTAAAAAAATAATTAAAAAGGAGAAATTGTATTTGATTACAATTGGATTCAGATCCACGGGGGCGCTCTCATTTAAATTCAGGCAACTGCTATTATTTCAACAGGGGTAACGTTCAGTGACTGACCTTCACAGTTTGAAAGATGGATTAAATGTTCGACGCAATGGAAAGCAGACTGTCCGCCCACTTAATAAGCTCAAAATGATGATTAATCTGCGAAAAGCACCGCAGAGCTCCTTTTTAATGCATGGTTAAAGACCCTGGATTCAGCTGGGACCGTCGTCTCGGCGGGGCCGCGCACTCATCCTTCAGGATTGGCTGTTCACAATTACCTCCCATCAACAAAGACAGAAGACAAAAAAAAAAGAAAAAAAAAACAGTCCCACTGTCTCAGAAACACAAAACCAAGTGCTACCCTCAGTAAGAACCCCCTCCTAAAGTACGCTTTTGTGTTTAAGTATTTTGTTTCTGTACATAAGCAATATTTAGACATCTCGGATCTTAAAATGTTGTCTGGATAGTCACCGTTGATGATAACTTAATTTGCTGTCATCTCTCCCCGGTTTGAACCTCCGGCTCTCTAGCCTATGAGCAGTCTGCTCCTGTTTCTGCTGTTATTGATGAGGCTTGAAGAAGAAAGGTCTTGAGCATTTCTGTCCACTTTGTGCCTTGCTTATTGACCTGGTGATTGATTTAGGGTCTCATAATTAGCTAGCCTAATTTAATTAAAGTGCAATTTCACATTACAGTAGGCAAAGGGAAATGCAGCTGTGTCACTGATAGATCAGCTTGTGCTTGCTATAAAACAGGCATGTGTGTTCCACGTCCCAGGGTTTCCACACACACACAGAAAAGTAAAATCATAGACGTAAGAAGAGATATACTACAATGTATCCATCTTACATTAATCCCTACACATCTCACTGCTCAATGCTGATGTGGACAAATCCAACCTCGCTTCTCTGATCTAATTTTCTTAACAGCATTAACTGTGTGTCCCCATAACCCACTTCAAGTACATTTCTGTCAGAGTGCAACATCTATGAGTCCATGGCCGTTCCTTTTTAAAGCGAAACGGAAAGATTGAAAGTTCTGGTTTTCTGTTGACTTTAACTGAGAAATTTTATGGGTACTTAGAAATACTTAAGTTTTAGTCCTCCTTCTGACTTCATTTTACACATTGATAATGAGAGTTGCTCATTTTTAAAGAAGAACTTGTAAGCGTTTTAAGCTGCCATCAGGTGAAAGAAAATGCTTTTTGTAAAATTTTCCAATTACAATAAAGAAAATTAACTCTGAATGTTGGGGGGACAAAAGCACTGGACTGATGTGTGACATAAGCATTCTGTATTTAAATAAAGAGTGAATGAATATCGGTACAATGTGACTCAGTTCGTTGCAATTAAATTCTCCAACTGGTCAGAAAACGCTACTTTAGTTTCATTGTTCAGTTTCCCCAAAGATAAAAAGATTTAGATAAGTAAGCTCAGAATTAAAAATTACTATCCAGATCCAGGCTTACAAAAAAGGCAAATGGAGGTGAAGATATCACCACAGACAATGAAACAGAAAGAGTGGCTTACCTCATGCGAGAAAGCCCTGATATCATATAGATAGCTATATGTGCTGCACATAACTACCAGAATAGAAATTTCTATCAATATGTGTATAAATTATACATTACAAATGTTAGTCAGTTCTCACCTTTCCACTTCCCATCTCAGTTGCTTTGCATGTCGTCTGTTCATCCATGACACTCCTGATCATCTGAATTCAAATCTGAAGTTTTCACTTGATTCTGGACATCCAACTGTTGGTTCAGGTTGCAGATTATTTATGCCCATAAATGTTGGGGTATTTCTTCATACACAACAAAAGCAGCTTATTACATTTGCACTAACAAACAACCAGTTTTAGTGGCTGACTGAGGCATGATGACGAAATGAAAGGAGGACTGTAAGTGAATGGTAACTCCACCCTACAAAATCACACCACTTTGGCATCTATTGACAATAATGGTAAAAACAGGATCTGTAAGTTTTAGGTTTAAGAAATGGGTCACTGTAATGTGTTTTACTAAATGATTTTCAGGCAAAACCAATATTTTCAGATTTGATTTCAGTTCTCTCTTAAATCTTTGTTCAGTAACAACCTCCACACTGAAGACTGCTGGGGTTTGGGATGAGTAAAACTGAAAATCATCCATTTCTAGTTATGACTGATGACCACATATTGGTTATGCTTGATAAGTCCTTAGGAATTGAAAAGTAAAAGACTGTATTTAAAAGGAATCAGCAGGATTTTAATGAGCCTGCTATATCTTTTTCCCTTCAAAACCTGTAACAGTTTAAAACGTAGGCACCTTTAGATGGTGCTGTTTTTATTTCCCAAAAGATCTGCAGCTTCCATTCCAAAAGAGGGTCTATGGTGGTATTAGACAAATTAAAATGTTTTAAATGTTGAACAATATGAATTACCATTGTTGAAAACCCCACGTTTTATTACAAAGTCTTATCACTGGCTTTGCCTGTCATTCTTAAGATGCTAAGTCTGATATGAAAGTACACCAAAGCTATTTTGGCCTCTCTGCTGACAAGTTATTAATTGCATTTTAGAGATTGTGCGGTTAGGGTGAAGGTCATTATGACCCTCTCATCTTCCTCTAAGCAGTTTAACTCTCTACCCAGCCTTCAATAATGCACATCTATTGCCTACATAAATGTAAATAAAATGTCTCGTGATCGTATTTATGGTGATGTATTGGTTGTCTTAATGGGGAGGGAGTCCAGTGAACTGGGGTCCAGTAAAGGGGGTAAATGACCCCTTGACATGCTAAAGCTGAGCTGTTGGGTCCAACCGACATGTCAAATTTTATCAGCGAAAATAATTTGAGCCCAGTTTGGCATGGGGAAAAAAGAAAAATGCATCTGTGGCCTTAAACAATTCAGAGTAGATGGTTGCACGTATTCTGGCTTACATAGGTGGCTTGTGAAAACTCCATTAGGAATCAAATTAAGGTAAGAAAGCTTTTTGTCCAACACCATAAAGCTTCTTTTAAGAGCCAAGTAAAAACAGTAAGCTTCTGGCTCCGGTTAAGATGGAAAAGCATTGGTAAATGTCTGAAGGTCAAATGAACATTAATGGTACTATTAGGAGTTATTATCGCTGGTTTGTCTTTGTATAGAAATGCCATTGTGCAATGCAGCAGCGCAGTGAACTTCAATTGGGTCCTGCAGGTTGTTCAGCGTTCAGCTAAACTGCATTTAGCAAAAGTAATTGGGGCGCAATTAAGACTCCTCAGTCTTTCTTTTTTTAGCGACAGGAAGAACCTCAGCGTCTACTTTTTCTTGGACTCGGCCTCACTGCAAACATAATCTTTCTACTACATGTTGCCAACAACATGTAAAAAAAAAAAAAAAAAAAAAAACTGTTACCTTTGGCCGGTTGAATGTTGCCATAAGGGGCGTACGTTTTTTCCGTAATTAGCGCTCTGTAGTTCAAGCAGTTCAGACGTCTGCTTTCATAAATGCGGGACTGTTTACTTTTGCGGGACAAATAACATTCTGGACTTGCTCAAAAAGTAAATAATAAAAAAAGAGACTTATTCCATGTTGAGATATTATTAGATGTTCAGCTCAGGTAGAAATTGCTGTAGAAACAAAGCACTCGTTGTTGTTGTGTATGGGAGGAAATGTCTGTTCCACATATAAAGCTGTCACACAGATGTGGGCCCCAGATCGGAGCCCAACAACACTATTCAGTCTGACCTTTGAACCTGTCCTTGTTAGCCTCAGACGTCAAAGATGGGCTCAGGAGAAACCCTCCTCCCCCCTCCACCTATTTCTCCCCACAGCAACATGTTGTACCTGCCTATGTGTGTGCATGCGCGCACACACACACACACACACACACACACACACACACATTTATGGTTACAGTAGGACTTTAAGGGGGTAGTTGGTGATGGGGAATGACAGCTCCTCAACACTCTGCCTTTACCTTAGCCTTTAAAAGCTGTGTGTGCGTGTGTGTGTGTGTGTGTGTGTGTGTGTGTGTGCGTGGCTGTGCGTGTGTGTAGAGTATCTCCCCAGTCTCCCAACCAAACAGCTGCTACCTCTCTCTGTTCCTTTTAGTTCCCTCAACAGTCTCCAACCTGCCGGTTTATTTGAAGGTAACAAGGTTCTGCACTTAACAGCTGCCTCTCCTTTATATGGCTACAGTTTCTTTTTTAGTTTCTTTTTTTTCTGTTGTTTCTAATATTGCATGTAAAAAAAATAAAAATCTGAAAACCAAGTGTTAGTGTCAACATTGTTCATGGTTGATTTAATTCTTTTTCTCTTTTTTTGGCTTCCTTCCTGATATAGGCTACATGCGAGCATACATTTCTGTACAAGTATCTGATGCTTCTTGCACGACCTTCTATTCATTCCTGATGTACAGACACTGAAGAGTAGCATCATGTACAAATGTAAAGGGAGAAATGTGTTATAGGGAGTATGAGGTGTAATTAGTTAAAACTACTGTCACAAGTTGCGTTTCCATTAACTATAGAATTGAGCTAATTGAAATTACAAAAATAAATTTGCTTCATGGAAACACGGCAATTGTGAAAACCCTTGCTGTTTTCGCTTGGATGAGGTGATTTTTCAGCCGTATCGAAATAGATGTATTTTGTAAAACGGCAATAGAAACACTTTTTCCACATCGCACAAGTCAAGTGATCAACAGCCAGATGTTACTACTGGCGAAAACAGCAAAGACAATGACAGGAAGTGGTAGTAGGATAATGTTTTATCTATTTTTTGTGGACAATGTGTAGCTGGCTCCACTAGATCTCACAGCATCGCAGTTCCTAAATGTTCGTAAATGTTGTCATTCAAACGTGTTGAATCCATATTTCTTTTGTAAAATCGTCGGCTACAATTTCCCCAAAACACCGCATACGTAGCCGCTCCTAAGCATAACTTATTCATGTGTTGCTCCAACACCTGGATAAGACACAGATGTCTCCTCTGATGGCTGATAGATGATGAGCGCTAGCACCATGGCCATGAACATAAATCATGTAACCATTTACATCCACCGTTGCCATTATTTTTAATGACTTATTGCACCAACAAGCTCATTTACATGTGAGCATCGTTTCTTACTTAATGTTAACACCTCAAAAATTGTGGGGGGTTTTTGACATCAGCAGAATAACAACAAAAAATTTAAGGACATTTATAACAGAAATGCAACTACAGTTTCCCATGCTCCCATGTTTACTGGTGTTATGGTTTTAAAAAAATCATCTATAAACTATACTTTAGTATCAGTAGAAATTAAGAAGATCTTATGAAGCTTTATGCCGTGTGATGTATTTGAAGCACCTGCCCCGATTCAGCATAATGTGTGAATATTGATGATGTTGTGGAATTCACTGTGTTCTGTGGCATCATGACCAGGAACATTACTTTTTTCTTAAAGTCACCATCCCATTTTATTTATTTATTTATTTATTTATTTATTTATTTATTTATTTATTCATATTATAACACCAACTCTCCACCTGGTGAAGAAATGTCAGTTCTCTTTTCGTAGCAGGTTGGACTATTCCATGTTGTTTTCTGGCCTCTAAACAGAACCTTTGTTTTCACAGAGATCTGATGTTAGAAGATTCATTAAACCGTGCATCATATCTTGTACGTCAGTTTGTCATCACTTCTTTTTGTGTGTCTTTCAAAATGACAGGTAAATGAATTAACCTTGTAATATGCCTTAGTGAAGTTCTTAATATTATTTGGAAGCATCTGTTTCTGGTTCTGCTGGAGTCTCCTTCCACCTTCCGGGATTTGAATCTTCGCTGCCATAAGCGTAGGAGAGAGAGAGAAAGAGGAAAAAATTGGAGGAGGGACAGATGGATGCAGCAAGAGGGCAAGCTAGGGAAAGAGCAGCAGGAGAGTTGAAAAGCCTTGTTGCATCCCCACTTCACTGGTTACCAAAGGATCAACAGGGTGCTAAAAGCACTCAGGGGAGGAGGAAGTGGATGGGTTTTAGAGACGGGGGGATGGAAGAGGGGATTCAGAGTGATGAGGAGATGAAGAAAGAGAGCATAAAGTGAGAATAAATTGGGAGGGAGATGTGTGTTTAGCTTGTGTCTTTCCTCTACTGTCACTCAGTGCTGAACTTTGCCACTGACTCAAGGACAGTCAGAAAGGGGGGGCTGGCTCCAGATATAAATTGCCTGTCACTCCTCTGATCACAAATAATATGGCTTCTGCAGTATTTTTTTAGAGCCACAGTGTGAGGAGTTCTGCAGCTATTTTAAAGAGCAAGAATGTTGTTCCATTTATTACGATTTATATTCAACATAAGTTGGGTTTACTAAAAACTAGTTAAGTGATTTGTGTGTTTGTGTTTGTTTGTAGTTCACTTCCAAATTTTTGCCAAAATCCTTTTTTTTTTTTCCTTTTTTTTTGTTGTTCATAAATTAAACACAACCACATTCAGACTTCTCTGTGGACAATTTACAACTTCAAAGATATAAAAAGTTTCATGTGGGTCTTCAAAATATCAGAAATGGGTCAGATTTGCCAATTGTGTATATGACATGCGAACACAAGGTGGGAATAACTATTGAGTGGAATTGTAATAACCATCTAACCCCAACCCGACTGTTTGTCATTGCACATTTCTAGTTGTTGTTGTTTTTTGTTTCTTTCTTGCATTTGTGCAGAACAAAACACCAGCATAAACACTTGCAACGTGTTCTTGTAAACTAGCAGCTAAAATTGATGCAACATGTTGCAATGAAGTAATTACATGTGCCCTGCAAATCAGCTTGGCTTTATCCGCCCTGAAACAGCAACTATTTCCCTTGTTTTTATCTAATTCTGTATTTTTTTTTGGTTGTTTTTTTTCCACAATCAGTTTTCACACTCTCAATGTATTCTCTGCTCTTTTACCTCTTTTTCTTTTTTACTTTATGCACTATTCATGCTGCATTTATTCTTTTGTAGGAGGCTTTTCTACTTTGAGTCTCTTTCCTCCCATATTTATGTATCAATTACTAAAGGTGGTATAAGAAGTTTACTTTGAGGAAGAAAAAAATAAAATCTATCCTTTCGCCTGGGGGCAGGAGGTATTTTCATAAATAAAAAAAAAAAGCTTTGTGGATAACGGGCCCTTTGAGACACCCGCAACCTTAGCTGACATGTAATTAAAGGCAGGGGTCACCGGCTGACTGACTCATTTTCATATCGGATGGTTAGAGAAAGGAGGTAGACAGGACCGGCAGGACGAGGTCTTTTAAGGTGTGCGGCTGATGAAATTTTCATGCCCTCTCCCTTTCTTCTCACCAGCAGACTGTAATAAATAAATGGAAGACAGAGTTTCACTGTGGCACCTATGAGTGTCTGCTAAGATATCCTCGTCAATGAAAAGGTTTGAATGTATTTCCATAAAGAAAGCAGAAAGGCGCCGGACCTATTTGGATCTGCTTGACATTTCAGTAAAAGAGAGGTTTTTGGGGGGGAGGAAAAAGCGAAAGGTGAAGGGTGAGGGTGGGCAAATAGCAGTGGCTAACAAAGCGTCTCCCCCCACCCCACGGAGACAACGTACTCCCTGGATGTTGCTCACACACATTCAACTATCTGCAGTCCCTAACCCAGCTGGAGGCAGAAAGTGGAATGAAAAGGAAGAAAATGTGCTGCACGTTGAGCTTGTTAGCTGTTGATGAGAGAGTCAGCAGCTGATTAGTGGAAACGAACTCTGTTATTTGATGCGTCTTCCGGTTCTGTTGGGTGGAAGACGATACAACTCGCACGACCTCGTGTGAGTGCAAGGCTCAATTGGTAGCATCTCCATAAAGAGAGCTTAAATGAAGATTTTTATCCCTCATTAGGGGAACATGAAGCTGTCGTCTTATCCTAGTGCCTAGTTAAGTCGTCAGTTGTCTGGCCTGCCTGGAAAAGCCACCGCCTGCCTAATGGCCCTGAAGGACGAGGAGTTACTGGAACGACGAGCTCGAGAGAAACGGTCAACAACACTTTCCTTTGGCTCTAGACCTCGATCGAATCACTTCAAAGACTGGTATCGGTGCCACTCAGATGGAACTGATCAAACCTGAGCGGCTCTGGTCTGTACTACTGCAGTCAATGGTGGCATTTATAACTGGTTATACTGGAGCATCCAATATGCCCTGAACTCAAACTGATTAAGCATGTAGGCACTAATTTTCTAGAGACTTGGGAGGCATTAAACGATAAAGGCATGATAGTGACGTTTTTTAAATATTTTTTCCCTCTCTCTTTTCTTTAGGAGGAGGAAGAAGCAGAGCAAAGAAAATACGAAAGGAGGATTGAGCGAATCGAGCCTGTAGGGAGGGCCGACTCTTCACTGGACCGTTCACCTGTGTTAAGTCTTGAGTGAGTGGCCCTACTGACAAACTTAGAACCTGCGCTGGCTCACCAGCTTAAAGTTTTAGTAACATGAACCTCCTATTTTCCAAGCTTCACAGATATGTGGACATGATATGTGGTAAACTGTTGAAAATGAACCTATACCCCTTAGTTTTTTCACATTTTGCTACATTGCAGCCACACATTCATATATCCTAGTAAAGGATTTAGTAATAGACTAACACAAAGTGTGTAATTTTGCAGTCGAAGGAACATAATGCATATTTTTCTGGCTTTTTAACATCACTGATCACTGTTCAATCTACCTTCCAAAATGAGTAAAGTATAGCACAACTACATACTTACGAAAACAAGGCCGCCCACCTAAACTGAGAAGCAGCATATACGTTCATAGTAACTCTGGATGAGTTTCAGATATCCAACGATGGGAAAATCTATCAACAGGACAGCTATTTATTTTGCAATAACTAAATAAATAGCTATTTATTTATGGCAAGAATGGCAAAAGAAAGCAACTGCTGAAAAATGCTATAACTCATTTGGTGTTGATTGGATGATGGATGGAAATAGGACAATCCTGGGGAAACAAAACAAACTGTAGAAGCTGAAAAGGCTTCCAAAGTAACCCTAACAATAAAGCCAGAGCTGTGATAGAGTGGTTTACATCAAAGCATCTTTAGTTTTTAGAATGGCCTAGTCAAAGTACAGACATGAATGAAAATGGGTATAATTTTAAATGTCAAGTTGTGCAAAGCTGATTGAGACATAATCAAAAGACTTACAGCTGCAATTACAGTAAGTGACACTACCACAACATCTTGACTCTAAGTCTAAATACTAACTTTTCAGGTATATTAGGACTCTGCAGTTTGTGCTTGTGGTGTGACTAAATGTGAAAAAATAATGAAAGGGTGTGAAGACTTTTACAAAGCTTTGCACAACTTCTTTATTTGGTACGAGGTGGAAAAGCGCACCATTTAATTTCAAACACCTTGGCATCAAATGCCAAGGTGTTCTTTCATGAGACGCATCCTACCGATCTGCATTGATGGTGGCTCATGTTCATTTGTCTTCACGTCTTTATCTGCTCAAATTAACCTTCTCCTCCAACCCGTCCTCCCTTCCCTTACATGTTTTCAATTAATCCGCTCTCTCTTAGCAGTCTGATCTTAATCACTTAATTGGAGTCTCCATTTGGATCTCTAATTGACCCCGAGGTCCACTTGTCAGACTTTGTAATGGATGACTTTGTATAGGCAACACAATACAGGTCCGACCAACAAAGCAGAGCAATTTTCCATCCTCGTCCCTGCCATCAAGCTTTTGTCATGTTGGACTGTATTTCCCTTTTACACAAACTGCTTTTTTTTTTTTGTTGCTTTTCCTTGTCACCCTTGTTATTTTTATTCATGCATGTCTCCTCCCCCCTGTTTGTTCTTGTCATCCGTCAACGTCCTCCAGAAGCATGCTCAAGCCGGTCGAAGTGTCCAATGAAGGAGGGCCCCTGGGGATCCACGTAGTTTCTTTCAGTTCACATGACGTTAGGTAAAAAAAAATAATATATATACATTTTAATGTTTTTTTTTCATTCATTAATTCATTCATTGCCTGTTTTTTTTCATCTGTTTTTATTGAATTCCTTTGTCAATGTGTCCTTTGTATGTTAATTCAAGGATAAGTCTGTGAAAACAGCATGTTCATGGTAATGCTATTGGAATCAGAATCAGGTTTAATTGTAGTGTCACATTGACAGAAGATTTATTTTGGTAATTATTGCAGAAGTGATGTATAGTTGGATAAATATATAAACATGTACATGTATGCAGACATACGTACATAGTATGAGCAGATTGACACAGCAGGTTTACAATTATTTTATAACTTGAAAATTCACTGCTTCTAATGACAACAAGTGTGTCTCTGTCACACTTTTGTATGTCACTTCTCTTTTTGCCAAAAGATAACTTGCAAATTAAAAAAAAAAAAAAAAAAAAAAAACTTTTGGCCAAATATTACTTAGGCCTTTATTTTTAGGAAGGTACTGAGATGAAGTTTGATCTTCAGTAAAAACTCTTAGAAATGTTGAAACAATGGAAATTATGCTATTGGTAATCAGATATTTCAGCAATGACATAATAACACCATTAAATAATCTCATGCTACATTATGCAGACTTTCTGTCTGCACTGACAAAGATTTACTCACCTCGCATTCCGATTGCTTGAAACTGAGAGTAAGACATAATCAAAAGAGTCCTAACTGAGAAACTGAGAGTAATGTAAAGTAATGTTTCAATTTCGTCCTAATTAATTTAGCTATTAATTATCGCAGAGCAAATGAACAAGACAACCAAAACAATAAATACAATTAATTATAAAATCTCAGTAAACAAAATTGTCTTTCAAAAAAGGGATAATTGAGACAAATACTGAAGACCAATTTTGGTAAGAACATAGAATAATGATAAATCACTCAAATAAAAAAAAAAGAACTCGTTTTTAGTTATCACATGATTAATTGATTTATTGTTTAGTTCGATAAGCCTAAGAACATGACTAGATGAAAAATAAAGTGCAAGCAGGTTTATGTCCATCACTGCATCTTTCTGAAGTTGTCGAAAGTCGTACTTTAAACCCCTGTTTCCTGTCACAACTGCATCAAAAGTGATTCCAGCCATTTTCTTTTACCTAACTTTTAACTGATGAGTGTTGCTTATAAAAAGAGCGGGGGTGAAAAGGAATGAATTTCAGTTTATGGTTTTTCCTTAAAAAAAAAAATAAAAAAAAAATCTAAAGGACACAAGAAAGTGTCCAGATGTAATCAAACTAAAAGCCTGTGTAAAACACAGACCCCTGCTGAATGCCAACAGACTGGCCCACCTCCAAGGTGAATGTGGCCACTCAGCACTGGGGAAGAAGGACGAGGGGCAAAGACAGGGCATGGGGAAGAACTGGGAGGACATCTGAAGAGGTGGGGCGGGGGACATTGGCTGTCATTGAGCACTGGAGACAGTAATCTTGTTGCTGTTTATTAGTGTCAGAAAGCTATATTTAGCTCTGACTTCTTGCTAACTCACCCCGCAGCTCTGACACTTGGAGTTTCTCTCGGCCAGAAAGGGCGGATAACCCGCGTTTAAAAATAGAAGCGTTCAAAATCGTGAGCAATATTGCTTGAATAAAGTCCATATCCACCTTGACAGACTAATTATCCCTCATAGCTCCCCTTGTATTCCAGTAAAGTCATTGTATCGGTCTCCTTTCCATCAGCTTTAGCTTGATACTAATAGCCACCACAGACTTCAATTAATTTCAGCCATAATAAGACTTTCGTCTAGCCAGTGGGTTGATGCTAATGGACTGGCCCAGTTCTTTCCTGTTTGCTGTATGCTAGGACAGGAGGCATTAAGCTCAGTGGGCTGTCATTAGTGTCTAGACCAGGGCCAGAGGGGTCAGACAGCAAGCGGGGAAAACAAAAAGAACGAAAAAAAATAAAACAGACAGGCAACAAACAAGGAACTGTGGGCACTCCAGCGTCGGCTGTCCACATTCTGCTCCACTGCACCGACATAAAGCGAGATCCGGGGTGGTGGGTGGGGGGGCAGACAGCTGCAGGAGAGAGCTTAGAGACTCTGTCACTCCAGCTGACAGTATCTCTCTTATACACACACACACACACGCATCCGATCCTTACCTGAAAATGAACTTACATCCAATCACTTTGTGAGAAATATGGACCTGTGGAGTTGTTTTCCCCACAAGCCGTCTGTCTTTCCCTATGCAAGCCGTCAGACATTCACACACATAAATCGTTGCTTTACACAAACCCGCACTCCTCTTCCAGACAAATTTTGTGCCTAATGAACTTCTAATTCCATGACCAGTTTCGATTGTAAACAAATAGAGGACATAATTGCCGTGCAGAAATGATCTTGATTGGAGTATTATTTGATTAACGGCAGTTGATGAGAGCAGGTGGCCTCCTTCAGATTACTGCCGATCCGCGAGACGATGTAAAACGTGAGTTGCTGTTGTTGTTAGACACAGATTCATATTGTCTTGGAAGTGGGGCCTAGCAGTAGTAAGATGTACACACAGCAATGGAGATTAGTAAGAGACACAGACGCAAATAGGGAAACTTGGCCTTCTAGCACAGACGCTTGATGCAGATTGAGACATTTTAAGGTGAGATTTTCAGTGGAAACAGCTCAAGCTTCTAAGACTTTGTTCAAATTTACTGTGGACGTTTCTGAAAATCACTGATGAGATTATAAAAAAAACCACAGAGATGTGAAGGAATTGCCACAATGTACATTCTGCGTTACACAGTCAACACAATAGCAGTGCTTACATGAAATCATCTTCCATAAATCTCTACAAGATGCTGCTTTATCCCCGCCGTCGCCTGCTGCAGCTTTGAATACCGATCGCCGATCGACTTAAAACTCCCTGTTATCAGATCAACAGTCATCTTGAGTGCGTCCACGCTGTAATTTTTCTACAGGGCAACTCTTTTTCTTTCCAAGCCGATAGCCTGGAAATAAAGCAAAGTCATCTCTGTCTCAACGGTTCCCGCAATTACTCGGAGCGCAGCAGCCTTAAGATGATGCGGCACCTTAAGGCTAAGAGGAGGGGAGAGAGAGGCGCCAGGCCATTGGTTGATCCTCGTTTCAATTTATGGCTGAACTGCTTACCCCCCGCTGATCGGCTGAGACGAGTCTGTGGCGTGAGCGTGGATGTCCACGTTATGCAGTCAATTACTGTAATGTTCTGAAAGTAGTCCTGTTTGACTCAAATGCTAAAGAGCTCTTTAAATCTACACTTGACGTCCACCGTGAACCGGGCTCGCAACTGAAACAATGCCGAATTGTCCGAAGGTTCACAGCAGCGTTAGTTGATTACTTTTTTTTTTTTTTAGATGAATGCGTCATTGTTTTTCACCTGGTATTTTATCAATCTTCGGTTTAATCGAAAGACATCCTTAGAACAAAACAAAGATAAAAGAACCTCAGGCCTTCCAGTCAATTTCACATTAGCTGGAGTTATCAGTAGAGCCCAGAAAAAGCCCAAAGGTGCAGACAGATGTATTTATTCCAAGAGCAATAAAAGGAGGAAGTATTTGAAGGTAAAGGTCTCTCTTTTTTTTTGTTTTTTGAAGGGATTGCTGAGATGGCGCTGCAGTAAAACTCTCTGGGTATTTAGTTCACACTGCGAGCTTCTTGCCTTTAAGCTCCAGGGAAGGAAGCTGTAACATTTCCCTCAAAGCCAAAGATGATCTCCTAGTTTGTGGTTTGGATTATTTCAGACAAACCTGCCCGTCACTCTCTCAGACTTGCACACACATAAAGAATGTGCAAAGGAAAAGTCAGACAGGAGCTGAGAATCAAGTTCCAGCTGCAGCGTCTTTCCAGATGTCGATAAAATTTTATTCGAGCCTAAAATATGAAATGTATAATTTTTCTGTCAATAAGTAGGGCTAAAAGTATCCTTGTTAGTCTATTTGCATATTCAAAACCCTTACTTTTTTCATTGTGTCCCATTACAACAAAAATTACCTTTTTTTTTTTAGATGTTACGTGATCTACTGACACAAAGTGCATAGTTGAGAAGAGGAACAGAAATTCAATATTTTTTTTTTAACTTATTAAAAACATTTCCTGCATTTTGTATTCTGATCTCTTTACTCTGATCGCCCACAATAAAGTGCTAAACTTTTCAGCCTGCATGCTAACTGCTCTGTATGATGTGTGAAATGAACACACAGCATCAAACCGAACTTGTTTCTCCACTGTAAAACATGGTGGTGGCAGAGTCACACTTTCAAACTGAAGGAACAAAGAGGCCGTTAAGAGTAGATGGGAAAATGGAGGTGAGCTGAAAACAGAACAATCATGGAAGAAAACCTGTTTGATGCTGCAGGAGACGTGACACAGAGGTAAAACTTGACCTTCCAGCAAAACAACAAACATATACATCCAACCAGAGATCAAATTGGGCAAATGTTTGATTATTAAGCACATAGCTTAAGCATAGAGTGTAAGATATGTGTTAAAAATGATCACCTTCAGAAAATAGTCTTTTTTTTGCCTTAACAACAAAGAGGTGGGGTGAAAACAGGGTGAAGAATTCAATGTCTGAGTCTATCATGGTACAGACGTAACCTAAAACACCTGAAGCCGTTTTCACAGCTGATCGTTGTGCTACAAAATGCTGATTCAGCTTCACTCACTCCAAAAACCCGCACTCAAAAAATCCCAATAAAATACATCAAAGTTCTTTAGAAAAAATTCAGTCCGGCATTAAAGATAAGTTTCATAATTATAATAATAATTCACAAACTCAAAAACCTGCAGTACTTTCTGCTATTAAGACATACATTTGTCTAAAAATGTTGAAAATCTCCATTACATACCTTTAACTAATTAACGTTTTGACTTGTGTGTGCTATTACCCTGACATTTTGATTCAGCTGCAAAATCTGTTGACTTGCATTTTATAATCTCTGTAGTTTTTTTTTTTTCTCCCCTCTTAATATTTAAAGGATGTCCATTAGGTACTAATCTGTAATATGCTCATTTGCAGGACTCAGGGCTTGCTGGTGAAGCGTTTGGAGCCCGGAGGAAAAGCTGAGCACGAGCGTCTCTTCCAGGAAAACGACTGCATCGTCAGGATTAATCAGGGAGACATTCGCAACCTGCGCTTCGAACAGTAAGCTGCTGATAGCGATGGGCATAGCACGCATTTAGTGCAGCAGCACACAAGACAAATGCTCACTGGCTTTAATTGGCGCTCGCGACCTCTTAATTGTCGAGTTCCGAACACTCCCTCCCTCCCCTGTTTTATCAGCGCTGTTGTGCCTTCAGATGTTTAAACACACACCTTCATTATTATCATTTGTAGCTGGTGAGTGAACCGCATCGCTGTCGAGCTGCAGAATGCAAAGCCTGTGGTACAGCTGGAGATATTGCCGACTTGTTGGACCCGCTGTAATGGCTCTCGTTGACCTGCGGTGCCTCGGCGCTGCTTTGGCCTCTGATCTAACACCGCCCGCGTTCTCCTCTGGATCCATTTCCAGCGATTCATTGCTGCCCTTCATTTCCTAAAGTGGGAGGAAGATATAAGTCTGGCACTCCTCCACTTCCATTTACCCAAAGCCACCTTCGCTCTCACTCACGAGGCTGAATGTGTGGACTCACATACTTAAACTTGTGCTGACACACGGATTCAATGACACCGAGGTGCTCGGCGTCCTTGGGGTTCCCTTCTTCTCTATTTCTTTTCAGAAACCAGAGGAACTGATTTTTGTCTAATGAAGGCTAAGGTGTAGGAGATTTTAGAATTTTTAATTGTACAGAAAGAGAATATTCATAACAACTGGAACACTACTAAGATTATAGACCAAGACTGTCTGAAGACACCTTTATGGAAGAGTGGTACGAAGAATGGCCTTACTGAAAGGAAGCCTTAAAAACTCTCCATTAAAGTTTTCCATGTGGAATAAGGTGAAGAAACTGAAGTTGCTGTCAACAAAATAATACACTGTGTTACCAAGAGAAACGGATAAACTGCTTAGAGTTGAAGGGGAGCTAAATACAGGAGGATCTTAGAAAGAACGTACAACTAGTAGCAGTGAACTTTTGTGGAGCACTGACTGCGACTTCTATAGAGCTGTTTGTTAGGATACATGGTCAGACCAGGGGCCGGTGGTCTGTGATGTGCAACAGTGACACAGACTTCTTCCAGAAGTTCAGAATTATAATGTTCAGCCATTGTTTACGTCCAGATTTACCACATCTGGCTTTTTACGTCAACGACAATAAAAGTCAGACAAACTATGACATGATTGTTCAGACTCCAGAAAACTGAGATTTAGCTCTACATATGGAAATGACACAAATCTGATTTTATTCTATGTTTTTTGGATGAAAACATCAGAATTGAGCCGTTCAGACTATTGTGAAAAAGTCGCAAATTTGGAAAAAAATTGCATTTTGGTCGCATTTGCCTACTTTTTGAACACATCCTTAGTTAATATACAAACTTAAATTCCATCTAGAACTCTTTGGTGGATTTGGAAATTGGTGTTTTCACAATTTGACTGAACACAAACAATTTGGCAGATTGTGCTACTAAGCAGTTCAAAGTTGGTAGTGACATAACCCAACAGACATTCAGCTGTAATTGCAGTGAAAGGTGGTTCTACAAAATGTTCAGCACTATTGTTAGTCCTTCCAGACTTGCTCTACTGTGAAAGAGGCTTAAATAAACCAAATCCACAAGACACTCATGTTACTCAGGGTCCCATCCAATCACCGACATGCCCTTGTTTTGGGTGATTCTGCATGAAAACGAGATAATGGAGCTAAACTTCCCTGCCCTGCTCCGTCTGCCCCTCCCCGCTCTGTCATGATTGTGTTCCACAGAGAGTGACAATTTAAAGTGATAGTCTAATCTTCTTGGATTGTTTTGCATGGGTAAATATTTTGAGGAGCTTAATCTAACTGAATGTAATGATGCATTGATGGGGGTAATTTATTATTCAATCAGGCTCGCGCAGAGGTTGATTGCTGGAGCGTCAGTAGCGTATATGAGCGTGTGGGAACATTTGGATATAAACACATGCGTTACTCGCACACGCAGGCACACACCTACTTATCCAGCCATCAGCACTCAGTGTGAGTTTGTGACTGATTTTTGTAAATTACCATAAGAATAAAGACGTGAGAGAGTCCAAATCCTGCAGAAGAGGCTTTGGTGCTGCATTCAGGCGTTTGCCTTTGTGACATTGCATGAATAAAGAACTCAAAGCATTTTTAAGCACTTGTAATTACGGCAGGTTAGGTATGGTGTTGCTGAGATTATGGGAGGTCTAAATATCTGCATTCAGTCATCAAATTATGCTTCTGGCCCTCTGTGCCAATGCTTGGCTCTTTCCTAAGCTGCCTTGCTCAACATTTTTGTGTTTTATGATGCTGTAACCTGAAATGCCTATTTATTTAAAATGATAAACAGATTGTTAAATAGAGCTTTTCTAGTCACATCAACCACTGAGAATGTTTTTATAGTAAGGGTCATAATTTTCACAAACTCATACACAAATCATCAAGCTATGTGTCTTGCCCAAGGGAACATCTGTCTGTCACATAACAAAACCTGGAATTGAACCAATAACTTTCCCAATGCAAGCCAACTACCTTTTAAAAATAGTACAATCAAATCCAATGAACCTTACTCAGTTATTCTGATAACCATCCATCCATCCACAGAAGTTTAAGGATTTTACAAACACAAAATAACCCATCATTCAGTCTCTGAATCAAAGGATTTTATGTGATATACACACACAAAAGTTTTGAACATGAAATCGAATGAAAAATGATACATTCCCATTTTTTTTACACATAAAAATCGTACGTGCGCCGTACATAGACGTTTTGCCGCATGATTTCCCACTAATTATTGCTATAGACAATAATATTGTTTTTTTGAGATCATTGTCAAGTAATATATATTGATAATGACGTAGTAATGCCCTTTCAAAAGCAACACATTTTAATTTTGTAGAGAACACTTGACTCTGGAAGTGGAATATATTTTAAATATCCAAAACAAAACACGACCAAAACCAAAAATAAATAGGATTATTTGTTAGAGTTGAAATTAAACATTAAATTTTGTTCTTTGCTTGCTTTGTCTCTTACAAGGCTATTGTCAAACTTTAAAAGTGAGGTTTTTGCTTTATTTCAAAAGTCTTCCTTCTTCCCACTCTTCCATAAAGGGCTGTGAATAAACAGGGTGACAATTCATCCTTAAAAAGTCTTAATTTCATATATCTAAAATGAATGCCTTAAAATGTCTTGAATTTATTTTTAAAAATGTGAGTTGACCTCAAATGCGTTAATCATAGGGCTGAATGTTTGTCGTGGCATTTAGTCTGTCTGGTTGCTGATATACTCTTGCTAGCTAGCGAACTAACTAGCTTTTCTATTTTGCATCTAGCATGGGTAAGTGCAAATTTATCACCAGTTGATTGGTCAATGTTCATTTTTGCTACTGACTCACTTTCGTTACCAACTCATACAATGCATGCTGTGCAAGAAATGTTTAAGTTAGACACAATGTAGAAAACCATATTCAGTGTGAGCTGCACAAAACCACCACCAAGAGCCACAAACGCCCCCAGAATTTTCATAATTTATGCTAATCTTGATTGTAATACAGCAGGATCTCCCAACCATCCGCAACATCTATTTTTTTTGTCTTAAATTTCTATCAAGGTGGCATTAAAAAGGTCTTAAAAATTCTTAAATTTGACTTGCTGAAACTTGCAGACACCCTGCAGCAGGAATTGACTGATAAACCTGACAAGACGGTTACCTCTGTGTGTAAAACTGAGATTCCGTCTGAACTCATTTGACTTATCTCACTGATCATGCTTTGTGACCACCTGTGTGCTTTTATTGTTATATTTTGTTTGCAGAGAACAATTTGTGCTTGCTTACTCGGTGGTTTTATTTTCTGCACATCCTCCGCCATGCACAATTCATCTTCTCTGGTTTGTTGAGCCAAAGCATGTCCCCTCAACTCAGAGACGCACGCAGATTATAAAGTGGGACTCTCATTCGAGTGAACTTTGAACAGAGGGAATTCTGGGTAATCATTCATCACTGATGCACTCTTCACCCAGCATGTGCTGATGCTGGTTATTACAGATAATGTAATGTCTGTCTTCTACTGCTATATAAAGTTCCCCCCGTGATTAGCTGTGCTACTCTCAACTCTCTGCATCACTCTTCAACATGCAACACACTGCAGCTTTCTCTATATATCTCTATATATCAGCAAAGCCCAACAGTACCTCTTATCTTGTTAAAGTTAATGTATTTCTGTCTTCCTCTTCTTCCAGAGCTCAGAACATTTTCAGGCAGGCGATGCGTTGCCCGGTCATCCTTTTCCATGTGGTTCCTGCCTCCATGAAGAGACAGTATGAAATACTATCGGTCCAGAACGAGCTCAGTTCACCCCAGTCAACCAGAGTCCGCTTCAGCCAAGACTACCAGCACCCAGGGGACCGGTCGAGTCTGGACTCAGGGACGCCATCCAGATCTGGGGAACAAGCGGCCGCCAACCACGAGTGAGTCTTACACTCTGCCTTAACACATAAGTGTGACATCCAGAATGGAATTAAATACAAAACTCTAATAAAAAATGCTCAATACACTCTCTGTAGATCTAATTTCGATGAATTATTGCAGATTTCATTGCAACAGTTATCGACTCTCCAATACAGTCTATACAATACAATAATAGTCTTAATACAAAATCCATCAAAGTTAAAATGTGCTATGTTAAAACAGAAAAGTCCTGTTTTCAACCTGAGACATCTTGTTTGAAAGGCTAGTTCAGGGGTTAAATGTACTTAATATTTTCCCAGCAGCTGTTAACTCTCTCAACGTTTTCGTTTTAATGTAAATCCAGGTCCAGTCTGTCCCAGAGGCTGACACTAATGGCTCCGATCTCAAAAATGCCTCTGTACTTTAGACAAACTGTGTTTAATGAATCATGTAACCATCATAACATTTTCATTTTATGGTCATTTGACGGTCATTTTCTGAGAAGACGATGATTATCCACATGAGAAACATGGTGGAACCGAAACACGCGTAGTGTTTCTGTTTGGAGTTACTGTCTGATATAAAAGTAAAATGTTGTACAAAGCAAGAACTTTATAGCAGGTTAAGTGAACACTGTTAAATACTTTACTTTTAGGTACTTTGATCAGAAACACTTTAAATGTTGAGTCCTCTGGGTCTGCTTTATACAGGAAAATCAATGGTGTCCTACTTTATTGCACACAAAATAATTGTTTTCAGTATAGGCTGTAGAGACGAGAGCTTCAGAAATGATCATAAAGATGCTGGTTTTCGTTTCTGAACATTTAATAAGTGAAGTACAGAAAAAAGTGGCAGCTGAACAGACACTGCAGAGGACCGATCAGAGAAACAAACAGAAAAATAAAATAAGGAAATTCCTGAGACAACTACAGTTTAAAGCAAAACCTCACAGTTCAATTTCCTGTTTTGCATAAAACTCTTAGTGCAATTGACTGATATTCCCAAGCCACTCATGTAATCTGTATGAACTAATTATTCATTTATTTCATATTAAATCTGTTAAATCTGGTTCTAAGTCTAAATATTTTACAACATAAGCTTTACACAATGGACACATTTCAACCGCAACCAGATGAGAAATGTGAACATTAGCCTCGTCACCTTGGTTTTCCACATCTTTGTTGAAAAGTTTTCCTTTCCTTTGATCAATAATTCACTAGAAATTGTTTAATGGTTTTCACCTGCAGTCACCAAGGTCCTCTGGCAGGAAGCACCCCAGAACCAAGTCGGCGGTTTGCTACCTTACCCCATGCCGTACCTCACCCCATAATCTCCAGGACCCCCTCAGCGCCTTCCCCCTCCCTGCAGCGCAGAATAAGCACGACTCCGTCCAACAGCTCCTACCTAAAGAAAAGAGGACGCAGCTTCAACATCCAGCTGAAGAAAGGTGAGATCTGACTGAATGACTGGATAGAAGTGTGTTTGTTTTTAGTTCAATACCTGCAAATTGTTACATTGCACACCTGCAGACTACACACCAGTCCGTAATAGTTAGCTATTACGGATAACTAATGGTTAACTCTTAGGTATCCGAGGTTGATCAATTCGGTTTGATCAGCCTTGTGTTAAAGCGAACCGGTGTTGAGGTGACATGCCTTTGCCGCCTCTCCTCCTCTTCGCTTCTCTGTAAGTTGGCTGCAATGAGCAGATGTTTAGCTGAAATCTGGAAGAGTCTGGAGTGCAGTGAGCTTCAGGGAATTGTACAGCAGTGGGGGCAACAGTGGCAGATAAATGGGGCAAACTCAAGGGAAATGAAGTTGCAAGCTGCTCTAATATGTTTGGCAAGGATTTCTGACAACTGGCAGCCCAGTTCATTGGCAGACTCTCTATTTGTTACAACATTATAAACTTTCTCTGCCTTTTTTACCCACAAAAATAAGTGTGATTTAAGCATGAGTGGGGCGCAGTGGCGAAACAGCACTGGTCTGTCTATCTTTAGCAACTTTATAAATCCAAAGCCTAAATTATAGTTTATTTATTCAGGACTTCACTGAATGGAACTGCCTCCACTGTAAACTCACAGCCACGTCCAGAAGCGGAACTAAAAACAAATTCTAGCCAACATGTTATTGTATCAGAAAAATTGTAGAAACATGCCCAGAAATCATTTTGACATCTCCATTTAATTACCATCAGACTTTCTCTCTGCTAATGCGCTTTCAGACGGGGGCCGTGGCAGTTTTGTTGTTGACTCGATGTAATTGTTGTGATTCGGCCTAAGTGGCTCCGAGTTCCAAGTGGCAGGAGCAGATCTTGAATGGCACATTAACAAGAGTGCCCTAATCAAATACTTCTGTTGAAAACAACATACGCAGCCCATTAAGTCGTTGTCATGTCCCCCAGCCTCTCCTCCTGTTTGCTGTTTAATTGGCTTATTGGAGCCAGGATTTCTAACTAATCTAGAAAGGGATACAATTACTTTTATCCTGGTCTTCTGTTACCCAGAAATAAAGACGCCAGTGGTTAATTACTGAAGGCCTGTTAGTGATGTATTCTCCTAATTGCCTGATTGGTCCATTAATGACAGTATCTACTGACGGAGAGAGGAGTTTGATTTTGTTCATTAGGCTGCGTCTTGGACTGGCAGGAAGTAGGAACGTGGAGGATTAGAATAAAGAAATCACAACAAAGAATTTCATGTTGAAGTTTGAAAAGAAGAAAGAAGTTTCCACACACTCACTGACAGCAAGAATGTCAGCCTTTTTAATATATATATTTTTTTCAATTTGACCCCTTTTAGAAAATAGTTTAAGGCAGGATTGAGATGGAGGTTTAAGCTAACAAGTAAGAGAGTAGACTAGGGCTGAGGCTCAAGTGTTTAAATTTAAAATAAAAACACACAGACATCCTTTGTTCAACCTGCTTTGCATGGTGACACCAGCGTTCTGGCTGTTTCTTGTTTATGACAATCTGTCTGCTATATAATCATTCCACTGTAAAGATATGCATATAATATCTCCAGCAATGGAATGAAATATTTGAAACCACGTCACCCTTTTGTTCCAAAATACCAAAAGCTGCACTTATTTGCTTTACTTTTAAGCGCTGAAAAATGTCCCTAATGAGACAAACTTCTCACAGTAACTATGTGACCTTGCATTAAAAGTTGAGCAGTCATGAAGACAAACTGCATATTTAATGCTCGACATAAATAATGACAGCTATTTCGGTCCGCTCAGTTATCACGAGGCGCTGATGGAGAGATCAGAGAGCGTCATTATCCTGAACAGCTCAACTTTCCCACTCCAAAAGCAATCTCTTTACCCTTCTGCAAGTTTGTTTGCGTGAAGGAGTCGGGAGGAAAGTTGCCGTCCTCGTTTGTTCCTCCTGGTGTTCCTTGTTCATCACCTCATCACTGTCAGCAGGCTGACAGACAGATCGACAGACTGCCGGAGAGACACATGAGGGGGGGGAAAGTAGGTCATGATGAACTATCAGAGGTGCTGACAGCTCCGTGAAATGAGCAGCTAGTTTGACATGAATACTAATCACTGCTGTTTGAAAAGCCTCGACTGAACCAACATAACGCAACTTGCCAACCAGACTGCCAGAAATACACAGCAAGGTTGATCTTTAGGGACTTCTAACCGTCTCTCTGATCACACTGACTGATTAAGATTGAGACTGAATTGAGACCAGAGAGAGGTTTTATGTACTTTGTCTGCCCTTTTTGCCAGACTAAATGTGAATGTACGTTTAACAAATTTTAAAGGCTAACCTGTAAACCTAAAGAAACGGGCTTTTCATGGATCACACATTGCTGTAAAAATTAAATATTCAGATCACCTATTAAACTTTTACCAGACTGAGAAGGCTTGAGTAAATTTAATCAGTACTTAATCAAATTTTTTTTTTTTTTATTTTCTTACCAAGGCAACAAAGATTCCAACAAACCTGAAGAAGAACTTTCCATTCTTATTATACTATGGATTGAAATGTATAACTCGTATTATACTATGGATGTATATGTATAACTCATAGCAATTCAATTGCTATGAGTTATACAGAGTCAAATCATAACACATGTTGAGGCACTCTACAAAAAAAAAAGAAAAAAAAGAATCTATTCAGTCATACCAATAGATTTCAAGTCGAGTTACATACATTTCAAATTGATTCTACAATGTATCAAGTTCAGCTAATTATCTTAATCAGTTGAAAGTTTTCTATCTAAGGAAACCTAGCAGATTGCAATCGTCATTGACTTGCTTTATTAATTTCTCTGGGACGAACACTGAGCGACAGTGGACAATTGCTTGCATTATGTCGTTGGCTGTGGAGCAATCCCTTGTACTGAACATGCATGTGGCAACAGTGGAGAGAAAAATATTCCATTTAACAGGAAGAAACCTCCAGCAGGACCTATGAACAACCATCTGCCATGACCAACTTAAGGTTTGAGAAGCCACAGCATACACACAAAATGATAAACAAAAGCACTGGAGTACTTTCCATTAAGTCATATTGACCAATACTTATATTAGTGCCGACATATAGTGTGTCCCTAAAACATATTGTCCAGTTTTCATGTTTTTCATTACGTTTCTGTGTTATTTTTTTCTCTATCTGACCAGGTCCAGAGGGTCTCGGATTCAGTATCACCTCCAGAGACGTCCCTATTGGAGGAAGTGCTCCCATTTACATAAAAAACATTCTCCCTCGAGGTGCTGCCATCCAAGATGGACGACTGAAAGCTGGAGACCGGCTGTTGGAGGTAAAGCCGGGCTTTCAACCAATCTCCAATCTTTTTGTAGAGTTCATGGAGTGTTAAAACACATTCTCCATGATTTAGCAGCTGTACTCCAGCTTTCTTTACGATATCATCAGTTAGAGCAATATTCAGATTTTCAGCTAGACTAAATCATCTGAGTAACACCACGGTTCAGGTTCCTACTGTGTTTGTAAGGCCTGGGTTGTGTTAGTGACTGTAGAACATGTTGTTGTGCAGGTTAGTGGAGTGGACCTGAATGGAAAGAGCCAGGAGGAAGTGGTAGCCCTGCTTCGAGCCACGCCCATGGACGGGATGGTGAACCTGTTGGTGCTTCGTCAGGAGGACACACTTCTGCCACGAGAAGTGGTCAGTACCGTTCTGGACTCTATTTACCAGATTTTAATTACAAATTTTATACAGCATATCTGTGCTGATTTGTTCAGTCCTCTCCAATCAGCTGGTAAATGGATTTAAAACCTCAAATTTGCATCCCATGTTCTGTCTGGACTTGTACAACTTTGACTCTTACTGATGCTCTCTGATATATGTTTTTTTTTTCCTTACGTTTTATGGTTGAAATCTTTGTATAATTCTTTTAGCGTAATCAAGTGAAATAGCTCTTCTTTCACTTTGCTATAATGACTTATGAAGTGCAGGCTGCCTTGAAATTGCTTTTTACTGCATTTTCTTTTTTTTTTCTATTCACAGATTTTTCTCTTTAGAGATTTTCAGAAGTATTGTGGACGCCTAGTTTCACTCATTTTTTAGGATCTTTTAACAGTCCTCATTTCTGCTTCCAAATTGCATACTCATTGAAATAACAGATTATTTCAGTCCAAAATGCAGACAAATAGAATAGGTACTTTTTGCGGTTTTGATGAGAAATGGAAAGTTCCTGATCTATAAAGACCCAGACATTATTAAAAAGAAAGTACACCTGCATTCAGTTTTACGCATTAGGACATAATAAACATAATTTGGTCTTTACCAGCTTCAATTGTTTTTAAACCTAAACTCAAACTTACAACAACACACAACATTCAACTCTATTTGTTATTTATCAAACTGTGTTGGGACCTTTAAATGTCACACAAACCTTGAACACAATTAATAGGAGTGTTTTTTAAGAATAGTGAACCAAACTGTGTCCACTACATTCATACTGAAGATTATTTCTGAAGGTTACTGGTGCTAAAAGGTATCAAATCATGAGGTGCTCTTTGTTATCGCATCAAAATTTTGCCTTTTTATAAAGAATGACGCTGGAGAATCTGCTGTGTTTTGTACATTTAAAGTCGCAGTACATACAAAGATTCTCCTCCTGGTTCTGATTGTTTTATTTTCTGACAGAGCAAGAAGACAGATCATCTGTCTCATACTATGCCATGACGTAGGGACAGTTCTAACAAAAGTGGAAAAAAAAAAGGTTTTATAAAAGCTACATGCTCCTGCTTTATGGTAGATACAGAAAAAAGTTCTGGATGTTTTTCTTTTTTTATGTGTTATGTAAAATAATAATACTAAAAGAGTCTGTGGCATCTTTTTCCTGAGAGTAAACTCAGAACACAATAGAGTCCAGAAGCTGATGGTAAAAGACAGACTTTAGTCTGCACTAAAAATACAGCTCTGATTACATTCACATACATTAAGCAAACACACAGACACAGACAAACTCACAGACTTGTGCTCAGACACCAGCGCCTGCACACAGGGTGACTTTGGCTGTCGTGAAACAGATGGCAGGGCTGCTGCCCTCGTCCAGCCTGCTCTCAGTGTCTCTGACAGCAGGTGTGGGCTTCACAGCGCCTCAGCACACCAGGAAGCCCTTTATGCCAACCTCACTTCTTCCCATAAACCTCAGCCTGGCACCCAGGCTCTTAACCCTGCCAAAGAAGCTGTTAAAACTGTACATTGCTGAACACTCGAGGCATATTTTACTAAAGAAATGCAGGCCCAGTCTATACATTTCACACTTTTGTTTTATGAAGAAAGATCCATATTGTCTCATTCGTATTCAATATGCTACTAATGTTAAATTCTCTGTCTTTTAGCAGTTCCTAATGGCGTCTTCTCTGCTGCTTTCCAAAACATATATTACTTTAAATTTATATGGACCAAGCTAATTTATGCAGTGGTTCTTGACACAGTACCTGACAAATGCTGCAGGGGTGACTAAAATGCCGTGGCAACTGTGGCTTCAAATCATTAGTAATGTAGTAGAAATTGTTGGCTGGATTTTGTTCACTTATCAGAAAATGTTTTTATCGGTAATATTTTGACCAGCATGACAGTAAGTATGAATTTTTAGTGGCTCATTTTCTGTTGAAATTAAGTTTTTTTTTTTTTTTTTTACTCATGTAATATTTGTTTTGACTTAGAGCCGTCATATTTTTTTCAGTACCAATATCACAGAATTTCTTCTTTTCTTCTTTCTGGTAAAAAAAAAAGAAAAAAATGTTATAAGGAGTTTGATGTTTTGACTGTGACAGTAATTACTAATAAAGCATGATAGAAAAGCATAGCGGGTAATTACCTCCTGTCCCAGAAATTGCGGATAGATGAATGTGTGTTTGCATGTGTATGTTCTACACATCAGTTGCTCAGATCCACATGAATGTAAGCACACAGACGAACATTTAGTAGCTGTCATTCATCCAATTGCCTCAGTGACAAGCTGATGATGTTTTGAATTGCTGTTTGAATGATATACACACTCACACACACGCCCACACACAGTATGTCTTTCTGTCTTCACAGGGACTTTCTATTGACTTCCATACATTTTCTACTCATTTCCACAGCTTAACCTCAAAACTAACCATTACCAGTATATGCTTAATGTCATTTTGGACATGTTTATGTATGAGGATGTACAGGTGTTATCCAAGTGTGCCGTTTGAATTGAGTTTAATGTACTAAACTCAATTCAGATTAACCCCTAACCCAAAAGCAGCACTTCTATTTATGGGACCCTTGGAGCAGGGGGTCCTCATAACGTGGTGTTTGTTGGAACGATGGGCCTTACAATGTATCAAATACAAGACTATGCACACACACACGCATGCACTCAGACACCATTGCCAGTATATTCCTAAACCCAAACTTAACCAAAACTTAATTCACACCATACCTGTAGACCTAACCAAACACAGAAGGCATTCCGCCGCATTAAGGCCAGGCTTTGGTCGCCATATCCGTATTTAGAAAGTTAGTGAATATGCTAGAGAAGGTCTTAAATAGATTAGCTAAATGAGCACACACGCACAGACGGATGCGTTGACAGCAGTAAAAAGCAGGCCTTTTTGTGTGGTTGACATTTTCCCACTGATGTTTGATGTTGGTGTCATAAATCCCACACATCCCCTTTTGTTTGGCTGTTCCATTACACGTTCACTACACCGTCTCCCTAAGGAATTAATTTATTCTCCCAGCATGTTTGCATCGCATCCTTAATTAACACGGTCAGAGTGTGTTTTGACATGCTTTTGGAGGCAACAGCAACAGCTCTCAATAGCTTTCAATAAACATGTACTTTCAGGGAAAAGAAAAGGTTAAATGGTAATTGAGCAAAATAGGGCATTGCCCTTTGTGGTTTCTATGGTCTGTCACTTTCCCCTCTGCAGTCCAAGGATATCAACAAATATTTTCATACAGATAAATTACAATCTATACGATAATATTAGCAAGCTTTAACCTTTACTCAGCGTTGATCTCATCAACTTCTTCAAAATCGAATCCATCATCCATAAGGTTGAATAGAATCCAAATGAGTTTATTAACTTATACCCCCACCACACTATTGCATAAATTCCTTACATTTAAATGATAAATATGTAGCAAGATATGCAGCTTGAAAGAAGCAACCAGAAGCAGACGATAAAAGACATTGGCTTTTTGGGTCAGGCTAAAAATTATGTGGCATTAATACGACAGGTTACACTTAAAAGCACCATTGCTACAGATCAATGCATTCAATGCAAAAATAATATTACTATTCTAAAGCTAAGCTATTTTGACTCTCTGTCACCAAGATTTTGTTAGGTGTGCATGTTGAATAATTGAAGTGGCTCCAACGGCAAAGATGACTGTCCTACCTTTTGTCTAATTCAGCTAATTATTATTTGATCTCTTGCAGGTGTTCTTTCACTGAGCCTCAAGTTGTAGGTTTACCCTTTGTGTTTTTCAGGCAGTCTGAGCAAAAAACACATATATTCAAGCTATCTTTTGACACCTTCAAGTTTGGTCATTAATTTATCTAGACATAACTGTTATAAAGCTTATATTATAACAAATAAATAAACAAATGTTAGGATCTTCTGATGTCAGACTCCCACAAACAGTTAAACTTTCATATGCAGCATCACACTGTGAAACTCTAACACAGATCCATAACACTAAACTGTACCATGGCATATCCAATAGATGTTTTATGCTGCTGGCATTAATCTCCCAGCTTGCAACAATTGTCCTTTTTGCTATATTCATTGTTTGCTCCATATTGTGGAGATTAATCTTCCAGCTTTGTAACAACAAGTCAGAAGCCAGGTTTTACCGAGGAAAAGCAGATATTAAAAATGACAAGAATTGCTCCTTCCTCCACCTGTTTACTAGTTAAAAGCCTCCACATTTATTCTCCACTCTCACTGTGTGCCAGACACACCCACAACAAAAGCAGAACGTATGTATGTATGTATTAGTCATTAGAAATAAAAATGATGAGTTTGGAAAATTTGGGGCAAATCTGCAACATCTCTTCCGGTGAGCAAATACTGAACCCAGCATGTGGTGCAAATTATCCTTAAAATAGCAGTTGTTGGTGCTGCATCAGCAACAACTGCTGTGGCCCCAGCTTCTTATTTTGCTTCCCACACTCGTACAGAAGTTTATATCCAATCATATCCTGAGCATATTTTAAACATGCTAATGCGCTCCGTGTAAAAATCGTACGCGGCAATCTGGCGCCGATTAAGTACACATGCTTTGGGTGGTGTAATAAGATTGTCCGTAACTGCCCTTACATCGCTCCATGGCCCTACATGAGCAGCATATTTCATTTCCAATAGGCCTGGAGAAGACATGGTCTCATGTAGCCTCAGCTGGAACACTGATGGCCACATAAGAGCAATTAAGCACTGCATTAAAATTCCCTCTTTATGATCGTATCACACTTGTCTCTGATCCATTAGTAGCTGTGTCTGCCACGCAATGAGAATCTTAATTGCACAATTAATTGCGGCCTCTGATTGATGTGACAGTTAAATTTATATCACGTGTGAATGCTGAGGACAGGGTAGACAAATGCATGACAGTATTGGTGACAATTATCAAAGAGTAATGGGCTGTTTCATAAATACCAGGCCCAGTGGCCTGGTTTAATATCTCCCATGTATGTTTTTTTTGTTGTTTTTTTTTAACTCCTGGACTGTAGCTGAATCTGTAGCTGAGGCCCGGAGGCAGGGTTATTTTATTAAAATACTTTTTTGGGAAGAGAATACAGGTGTTTTAAGTACCTTAAGTATAAAAAAATGTAGGTATAAAATAACTTAATGTTTTGCCCATTTAAAACCAACATCTAGTTTTATCAGAACAAGAATCCAGAGAAACCCCTACTAATTTTTAAATTATGGATTGAAAATGTGCTATATAGATAAATTTACCTTGCCTTAAAACTGGATACGTTCAGTGTTGCACATTTGCTCAACTTACTTCTCCCACTATATATTTTTAATAGCATAAGTGAATTTATATAGCACTACTCTATTCAGACCAACCACTCAAAGTGCTTCACCAAGAGAAGCACTTCATCATTCAGTCACACTTATAAATATGCCAATCGGAAGATTGGTTAGGTAACCTGGTCGACATGTGAAAATAGGGAAATGTGAATTGGACCCACAAATTCACAATTGCAAGACAGCTGCTCTACCGGCTGCGAGAATTATCTTTGGTTTTATTATTAAAGTGGAAATTGTGAGAAATGGTACAGCCATCTAACACAATGCCCGTTAAGCTTACAGTTCTTCATTTTGCTTAGTCGTCCTTCCAAACTAGGTCGCATGAATCCAGCAGTAGGTTGTTTTTCATTTTTGTCCATTTCAGTGAAAAAGGCTAAATGATTCTTACTAATATTCATGAAGTTGCAGCAAAACAGCTTTTAGATGCCATCAATGAACTTAGCCTCTTGATCAAAATTTCAGTATGATTTTCCGTGGAATCCACTCTACTCAATCAGTTCTCTTTAAATTCTCCAATGCCTTTTTACACAGGGATGCAGCAGAGGCCATAATCATAACGACCCTGGATTTAAATGCATTTGACTCCACTGATATTATTCTCACACCACACATATATTTCTGGTTAATCTATGGTTCTTATTTATCACTCAGAAGTGGGGTTTTCTTGCAAACTTAACTTTAAATCATATTTAGTTACTCATAAGTATACCAAGTTACCAAAGGTTTTGATATCTGCTGGGGTTTCTTATAAATCGTTTTCTTTTTTACTTTCCTTATGCCATTTTTTTCATTATTAGACTTTTTATCAGTTTTTAATGGGAACTTGAAATGAAGATTTGTCTTTTTAGGCAAGCATCTGGTCAGCATTACTTGTTAACTGGTATTTTATTATTTCTATTTTGTTTATCATGATATATTTTGGCAGTGGCAGAGCAGGCTCTCAACATGCGGAGGTTAAAGTCACTAATGCATCTGTTCCAGGTAGATTCCCAACTCCATACCATTTACTGCTTGTCTTTCCCTTATCTCTCTACCCGTCTTACTGTCAAGCTACTAATAAAAATGCAAATATTACATCCAATTTATCTGTGAAGCATCTTGTGATATTCACGCAGACAATTTGTGAAATGTGTTAGCTTACTTACATGGACAGATTCGTTGTGGTTTTGACTTTGTCGTTCACGATTTCCCCGCTTTGAAGTTAGAAATGAAGATTAGATGTTCAGTTGATCTCCATGCAGCAGAATGAAGAATGGATTTACACTATCTGTTCTCTCATCATTTTCTTCTTTCATAAACATATGTTCTTTTTCTCGGTTCACATCTGTTCGTGCCTGAAAAGTGTTGGAGTGGGTAATGATAAAGGCTACGGCTTACTTCTCTGAAGCAAAGATAAACGGCCTGCCTTTCTGAACCTGCGCACCATCGGCAGCCATGCCAAAAAAGACATCTTCCAAGTTAATATAATTAGATGTCTCTTAGAGTAATGCTTCCTTGCAAGGATGATGTAATGTGTTGCAATTTTCCTAAATAATGTGCGAATGACAGAGTTTTCCCTTCCAAGTCTTTTAAACAGTTTATTTATGTTACTGCAGGTGGCTCCGGCAGATATATTACCACGGGAGAAATGATCAAACATCTCAAGGCGATGAGTCAGTTCTTGGTGTAAAAACGATTCTGCAACATTTTTTGATGGTATTTGCAATTTAAGGTGTGATGAAGCTTAAAAACTGACCTGCAGTTGAATATATTTGTGAGTAATAAGCATATTGCTTTATCTCGTCACACCACTGAAATGCTTCTCTGTAACTTAGCTTGTAACTTATAGTTTTTGCTCAGGTGAGGCTACATTCCAGCGTGTCGACCCACAATCATCAAATCAATATGTCCGACTGTGCAAGCTTCTGTACAACATTGTGCTTACTGTAGTGACTTCAAAGACTCTAACTAGGGATTCACCGATGCACTTTTTACACTTCTGAAACTGATACCAATATATGAGGTTTGGCATCGACTGATACCGATACGTTCTAGAAGAAAATGCTGAATTCATCGAAAATGTTTTTATTTTTTGTACTGAATAACAAATTTATTTGACAACTCTAGTTCGGCAGACTTAAATACACCAATACCTTCACAAGCTTGGTCAAACACATAAAAACAACACCATTTTAATTTGTTTAGTCAGTGCAGTTAGGAGGATTGCAGTTAATGTTAAAATAAATAATAAAGTAACTGAAACTGACTAAAATAATAGGTTGACTACCTTGGTTAGACATGTAAAAATAAACTACTCTCTTTCAAAATGGTTCAGAAAGTGCAATTAGGAATTCAAAATATAATTATAAAATAAATAATAAAACATGATTCACTTAGTGATTAAAACATATAAGACTAAATAGATCTGCTCTTCTAGATTGGGAGCATTGTCTCTGATACCCGATGTTGAATTTTTTTCAATATTCAGATATTAATATCGGATCAGTGCAACTCTAACTCTAACCAGAAATGTACTTTTGGAAGAATATTTAGTTTAGATTCAGTAGGTAAAGGATCCAGCATGCTAGTTTAGTTCAAAAACGGAACCACCTTATTTTTATCTTACTCTGATTTCAGTATCACTATTCTCTTTTCTTCCCTTCACCTAGATTTCCATCTCTCCCTTTCTCTTTTTTTTTTTTTTTGCTTTCTGGATAATTTTCCGCTCATATCACAGCCTAAAAGAACCTGATCAAACTTTTCCTTTTACTGCCGGTCTGAGAACTGCATAGCTGCCTGATCAAACGGGAAAAGTTTCGAAACATCCTCTGTCATAATTAAAGCCGGGGCTGCCAAGCGTGGTCGAAGACAATGCCAGCCCGGTTAACAATTTCTGAACGAGTCTCACCGATGCCACCTGTTTTCGTTTAGCACTTTTCCAGCAGCTGTTCCCATAATTACACTCGCTGTCAGCGCGGTGCAGAGTATGGGATGGTGCAGTGCAGCGCTGCGCATTGCCGATAAACAAGGTAGTTAAAGGCCACTTATGGCGGCAAAGTTACTCTCCCGGAGGGGATTCGGCATCTGCTTTCAGACCACGTTATGGGCTGTTGTGTGTCTTTGCACTTGGACGTATCAAAACTCTTTTTAGTCTCTAATAACGTTGAATGAGAGGTGTATGTTTCTCGATGTGTAATCTCCTCTTTGAAAAGCTTTTTTGAACAGTTTCCTTGCACAGTAAAAAGTCGCTACTTTATAATTCTTGCTGCATCTAATGTAAATGTCTTTTTAGTGTATAAATACACTTCTTGATCTGGTGTGGCCAGTTAATTTTCCCAAAGGGGCCACATGATTAACAGAAAATATAGTTGCTAATAAACTCTATGTATGACTTTTATTGGCTGCCAGTGGTAATATCTGTTTCATCTGAAAAATAAAATAATGTGGCAACTGAAACTTTGAAGCAGTTAGGTAATTATCTTCTAAAAACACTGAGTTCCTTTAAATCTGGACTGAAAACTCATCTGTTTAGAGTTGCTGTTGAACCATAATAAATGAAACATTGACCAACATATTTGATGTGTATGACTTTGGCAAAGCCACTCATCAAAATGTATTGCTTGTTGAACTGCTGACGGTACGGTATTTTCTTTATAACTTCATGAATGTTGGACTGTTGTCATGAAGTGTCAATAGTGATGCTTTTTATGCAAAGTTTTAAATTTTAATGGACTTTCGATGCAAGTTTTAGTACAACTTTGCATTAGAAGTTTCATTACTTACTAAATAACACTTCATGATAGTCATATACATTCATGAAGACTCCTTCATGTTCAGGTGTTATGTTTATGACAGTGTCATCTCAGTCTCATTCACACCCTTTCATATAAAGTCTTACCATGTTTTGTTTATTAGTAATTCGAATTCTCCCATAATCAGCTTTTCACTCCACACCCTCAGGTTCTGTGAATTTTTTTTTCTTGGTTTAAAGTTACTTGATATTCGCCTCTATTGTCAGGAAATGTTGCAGGGGAGAATCACAGCCAAAGAAATTTGTGTTACAATACCTAGCACGGGTGCACCTCTTTTATAATTACACCCATGGCTGATTTCTTTTATCCACTTTTAGATTAATTTCCAATGACCTTTATGTCACTAAATTGGGCCAAGTGTGGAAAGAAGCTTCCAGCGGTGTTAATTGTTTTAGGCATTGATGTGCGCAGAACTCCAATTTTTTTGTGTGTGAATAGACTTAATTGCAGTTCATTTGCTCTGTCTTTTTCTCTCTCTGTCTTGGTTTTCCTTGTGTGTTTTTTTTTTCTTGCTGTGTTTTTATTTTTGACAGACACATGGGCATATCTCTTTTCAGCACAGAATAGGTTAGACACTGTATAAACACCACAGAAACGGCTGACAGGCAGTCAGGGCCTTGTTAGAACAATCATCTAACTCTTTCCTGTCTGTGCCCACCCTCACTCTCCTGCCAACATCTCTGTGGAAATGTTTCCTTTATTTTCCTCCCCTGCCGATAATGACTGGGTGTTAGCCCATCACACTGTTAATTAATAAAGGCCCTAATTGAGTAATGGACGATGACTGTAGCTGAGTGAAGAGGAGGAATAAAAGCGAGTGGAGGCAAAGGGTTGTCCTTTGCGATTGTCTAGCCTACTAGTTAGACAGACCGTTGAGCTCAGGAAATAATGATATTACAGCTACTCTGCATTCTAATTATCCTGTACTGTTGTGAATACATGGCTGCTTATTTATAAAGTTTAAACTATTAATCTCCATTTATCTAATCTGTGATAGAGTACAGTATTTAAACTAGCCTTGAAAAATGTTTGTATAACACATTTTAATAACAAAGCAGTTCAAAGTGCTTTATACTTTGTCAAACACTTTGACATTATTTTTGTCAAATGTCATCGTCAAAATGATCAATACACATCCAATAAGTTGATCAATGTTCAACTCTAAACAGTTTGGTTTCGAACCTTGACTTAAAAGCACTCAGTGTTTCGGCTGTTTTGACAGTTTTCTGGAAGTTTGTTCTAGATTTGCGGTCCATAGAAGCTGAATGCTGCTTCTTCATGTTTGGTTCTGGGGATGCAGAGCAGAACCAGAAAACCTTGTGGTGCTAAGCCATTAGATGACTTGTAAGATGATTAGATGATTTTGATTTGTAAACTAACAGAAGTCTGTTCTCTGAGCTATGAGGGGGGCAGTGTAAATATTTGAGAACTGGGGCGATGTGCTCCATCTTCTTGGTTTTAGTGAAAATGCAGGCATCAGCTTTCTGGATCAGCTGCACCTGTTTGTGAGAACACTTTTACATTAATCAATGCAACTAAAGATAAACACACAGGCGAGTTTCTCTAGATCTTGTTGGGATATTAGTCCTTTAATCTGGGAAATGTTCTTCAGGTGATAGAAGACCAACTTTGTAATTGTCTTTATGTGGCTCTGAGGGTTCAGGTCTGAGTCCATTACTACACCCAGATTTTAGGTTCTGATCTCTAGTTTCAAGTGTGTGCTAACTTTAGATCCAAAGATTATAATTTTACTTTTGTTTAATGTTTGAATAAATTTAGATAAACATGCACTCAATATATTCATTTTAATAAAATATTAGTTGTGATAAATTCGACTGTTCCTCCCTGAGCTGATGCCCCTTTTTCATCTTCCAGTCACTTTCTCCATTGTCACTTCCTTTATGCTTTCTACCCAGGTTCATAAAAGTGCTGAGGTTTGAACAATGAACAAAATCGGTCTCTCTCTTTTTGTTTTTTTTCTCCTCCGTGAGGGTGGTTAGGTTCAACTCTTCCTCAGTTGAATCGGAGCAATAACGGCTGTCAGGCGGCTTGACAAACTCATTTCTGGCGAGCGGCTTTTGTTCCTGTCTGACGAAAATGTTGCAGTGCTGTCTCTTTCTTTGCCTCGGCCTTCTTTTCCCGTAACACATCACTGAGTGGGTGGTTATTCTGTCATCATTTTGGAAGCAAGCGTTAGCGCATAGCACAAAGGCTCACATCGTGGCTGTCCAGTCGTTTTTCCAGCTGCAGCTTTCTGGTTGTCTTGAACTGGTTTGCTAAAACCCTGCACAAAGATGTAGCATCTGTTCACCGCTTGTTCATTTTCATTTGAAGATCTTAATCACTATTTAAACATGTTTCTCTGTTAAATAATGCACACGCCAGAATTTAAATTCGTTTTACATTCATTATACTTGCAAACGCATGCTGAACAGTTGGTGAGTTGGTATAATAACGTAGATTTGTATTTGATTCTTTTTACTGAGGTGATACCCACATACCCACTTGCTTCTACAAGTCAGCTAACTCATAAATATAGCCCACCTTTGTGTGATTTAGTCTTGGCTTTAATCCAGCTTCTATCAGGGTTTTTCAAGAACATTAGTGAGCAACTACATGCTGAATACTAAGGAAAACACCAGACAGGTCAGGGATAAAGTTGTGTCTCTGGTTGTCAAGAGGGTTTTATCTCTTCCATTCTTCCTCCAAAGCCAAACGATCGACACATGGTCGTCTGTTTGCAGAACATTCGTATTCGCACACTTCGCAGACCACCCGGCGTGCACCTATTTCACTTCACCATCCATCACACCCTGCCCGCTGAGGTTCCCACTCCTCCCTGCATTCTCCATGTTACTTTTACACAAACAGTCACAGAGAGAGTGCCACGCCTTTCTGCAGACACTCACCTTTGTAGACAGTGACTTTGCAATTTTCATCCAGGAGTTTTTAGCCATTTGGCAATCTTTTTAGTGTTTTGGTGAAGAATCGTACAAATGTATGCAATTCACTGCATCTTATAAATGTTCCTCGAATCTAATCCTGGTGCCTTAGGAGACAAAAACCGGATAGTGGAAGTGGACTAGTTTAAGAGTAATGTCAACATTGCTGCCCAAAAACACATCCACACATTTCTAACAATCACACAACACATCAGTCTGCACCCTGTCCAAAATAATTTGACCTTTTGTTGAGAAAGGGAGGTGGATGTACCCCTGCGAACAAAATTAACACATTTGTCACGCGACTGTCAAGAAAAGCCGATTTTGAAACTTTTGATGATGTATGGGAGTGCTTTTAGAGACCACAACAGCCTGCAAGTAGCTACAATTCACAAGTACCTGAAATGCCTTTTAATGCTTATAACTGCATATATTAATCATTCAAACACCAAACATACCCTACTATGCATTAATACACACAGTGGAAACCGTGTCAGCACTGCTACAGGAGCTAATATCTGCAGTCTTCCTCATTTCTGCTCATTTACAGTGCCAAGTAAACAAAATGGCGCTCCTGGATTGGCTGCTTTGTAAATGCTAGCCAATAGCATGTCATATAGCATTGTGGCTAGGAATTCAGCTAGGCCTTCAGCTAGGCAAGCCGCAAATAGGCAGGAGTCAACTACAGGACTAATACAGGATTTGGTTATAAAAGAATATCCCTATCTGTAATCTTCTAATGGAGTTACAGTTTAATCCACCATATGTATGCAGAAACTCACATATATGCGTACCAAGACATGGCCGTTTACCTAAACTGACAAGCCTTGCAAGGAGATTAATTGTAGAAAACACTAAAACTCCCATGGTAACTCTGAAGGACCTACTGGGTTTCACAGCTCAGTTGGAAGAACTGGCTGACAAGACAACTGTTGTTGTTGTCCGTATGCAGGAGTGGGAAGGGATGAAAAGCAAGTCAGAGAGACTGCAGCCTCTAGAAGGTTTGGGTAAATGTTTGCCAAAAACTTTCCCCGAAAGACTTGCAGCTGTAAGTCCAGTTTGTTTTCAGTATAAAGTGTTGTCAAGGAGCTCAATCTAGCATTTTTCAGGTTTTTATTTGTAAAGCCGAGTATTTTAGTTTTGCAGTTATACAGTTGACCTGTCACTTAAAATCCCAAAAAATGCATTGAAGTTTCTGGTTTTAATGAGAGAAAATTTGAAGACATTCAAGGACTCAGAACCTTTTTTCTAGGTACTGTATGTAGTTGATACATATTAGCGAATATACATTCAAAAGAACAGATCTCATGTCAGTAGTTTTAGATTCTTCCTCTTCTCTCCAGCTCAGAAAAGCCAAGGAAATTTAAACAATATCGGTGCATTACATTTGCTCCTGGCGCGGAGAAGGAATTCTCTTAAAGTGTCTGTTTTTCTGGCCCCTATCCGCCTCATTCAGCAGTTGGAGGGAAAGAAACGGGTCATTTCCTGCCAAGACCTGGGGATTTTTATTGTTTATTTTTTTTTGTATTAGAACCACAGGTGTTGAAATCCAGCGCGATTAAATGGATTCCAGTGGTCGGCATTGATGAAGGAGTCCGGTCTCAAACAAAAACCCCCTTTTGGCAAGTTGTACGGACAGGTGTAGAGCAATTTTAAAAGCAAGAAAGAGAGAACAGAGAGAAGAATGGAGGGCAGACAGAAGGGGCACCACATGGAGAATAGGGGCCCAGTCAGATGGTGTTGAAAAGAGCCTCCACCTGAATGCACCGCTGCATCCTAATAAATTGTCGGCGTACCAAAAACTCACAAAAAGACACGCACACCTTATATTCTGTCTTTCCTTTCTCTCTGCTGCTTCTTTCTTATCCACACGGCAACCATTTATCTGTTTTTCTTGATGTTTGGGGTTAATGAAGTTGTTCATAGGAATATTTTCCGGTTTTTGCTTCGACTGCTAGCTAAAATCGGGAAATGACAGCCTCTCACTGCTGCCTTCAAACTCCTCTGTTGAGTTTACTAGTATGAGATGATCATCTTCCTTCATCTAAATACAAACACATTTTTTTGTGACTGAAAAGGAAACATTAATTTTGGCCAATGTTTTATTTGGGTTATTGAATCCTGGTATTTCTGAGCACAGGGAGAGCAGAGACCTTGGCTGAATCATGTCAGAGCTGTCTTCTTCTTTGAAATGTTATGGAAGTAAAATTCAAAGAAGTACATTCTCCTTTCATAAGCACAGTGCTATTCAAAAAAATAAAAAAAGAGCTGTGAAACAAAATTTTGTTTCAGCTCATTTTCTGTGCTGACACCTCTGACAGGGTGTGAACCACTGATCATGAATTATTTGAAAAGATTCTGGAGACGGCAGAAGGTTTTCAGTAGACGGAAACGTGCTTGAAAAGAAGCTGCCACTTGTTTAATGCTGACTACTGTCTTCTTTTCTTTTTAGTCTTTTTTAGACATTGATATACATTATCGCAAAAGCGCATGATCTATCTTTCTTCAACTGTTTTCCATTAGGTTGTGCTGTATTCTATAATTATCTTTAATAATATTACCTTTTTACAGCCCAGACAAACTGTTTTGTGCAATCTGCTGCATTATGGTGAACTTATACCTCTCAGTTCACCAGATGTGTAGGATAAAATGGTGACGCAAGTTTGGTTCTTTGTCATTTTTGTGACTGCTCTGATTGACAATAAAACTCCTGTATAAGGGATGAGACTAAACATCCCTCACAGTTAAGAAGATCTGTTATTTTTTCTTAATCATTTTTAGATTAATAAAAAGGAAAACAATAATGATGCTTATTTTGAGAGACAGTGTAGTTAATACAGTCTGGTTTGTTTACCATTTGGGTCATTTTCACTCTTTTGAGTGTCACCTGTATTTCTGATCAGTTTTCCGGTCCTTTCCATATCTGCTCCCAGGTTCACTGTTTTCTCTTTTGTGTCTTAATGCAACAGTGGACCTCAACATCATTTTGTCAACTTAGGCAAGTAAGTAATGTAATCAAATTCCAGGTTTAGTGTATTGTGTTGTACTTTTTGATCACTACAAACAGATTTGCTGTCTCTAGTGACTTTGCACTTGCAAGTTATTCAAAATAAAACACCACTTGTCAAGACTGCTGAAATTACTATGAAATGTTTTTCTCCTTGGCCTGGTGACAAAACACTCAAGCCATTATTCGAGTTTGTGACTTTTGGTTGGGGATCTCTAACCAAAAAAATAAATCAGTCTGTGCTTTGATTAAGGTGCAAAATTCTTACTAAACATGAACTGATATAAAGCAGATCCCAATCTTATTATATCTTTTGTTTGTTCAATGTCCACCTCAGAAACAGGACGATGACACGGTGCTAACCCCGGACGGAACACGAGAGTTTCTGACGTTTGAGGTCCCTCTGAATGACTCGGGCTCCGCTGGCCTGGGGGTCAGCGTTAAGGGGAACCGCTCTAAGGAGAACCATGCTGATCTGGGCATCTTTGTGAAATCCATAATTCATGGAGGTGCTGCTAGCAAGGCAAGTAGCAACTTCTTCCTTGTACTTATCCTCTAACCATTATGTTGATGGACATCATTGATTTTACATGTTGTCTTTATTGTAACCATGGCGCACATCATACAAACAAATCCTGCTGCGGTATTTTTTTCTACGGTGTTACTTGATGTTGAGTTTGATCAAGACAAGTAGTATTTTTGATAAAGTTGTAAGTTAGATAGAAATGTTTGCGGGCAATAAAGATCAGGTGGGATTTTTTAAGTGAAAACACAGTGAATCTGATGAAGATTCACAAATGGTTGCTGAATGCTGTGTTCGTGTGCAGGACGGACGTCTTCGAGTCAATGACCAACTCATTGCAGTCAATGGGGAGTCGCTGCTTGGGATGACCAATCAGGATGCCATGGAGGCGCTTCGGAAGTCCATGTCAGTAGAGGGCAACAAACGTGGGATGATTCAGCTCATCGTGGCCCGGCGGTTGATTAAGGACGGCGAGGTAAGCAAACAGAAAATCAAGAGTCATCGCTAATCTCTGTCAAAATAATTTCTGAGTTAGTTCGTGCATCAGTTTGTCATCCCTACAAGTCCAGATATGTTGGGTGTTGAGTGAAGTATGTTGATTTTCACCTGAGTTAGCTTGGAGATGTGACTAAGCACAAAATTTGTCCATGTCCTGATTAACGGACACATTATCCTAAGTGCTACTGAGTTTTGCTGCTAATAACACTCATCAGAGTGGAAGTCGTTACTGCAGGACAGAAACCTACTTTGTTGTTTTTAAGATGATGAGAGATGAGATGCAGATTAAAAAGCAAATAGGGGACTGCTACATTTAAATTCCACTGAATTAGAAACTTTTTTTTTTCTTCAATTCTCAATTCTGCAGATTATGTTCTGCAAGTAGAACTTTTGTTATGAGGCAACAGCACAAAAAATTACATTTGTTTCAATTCACAAACATCCTCTGTGACATTTAACAGTCAAACCAATGTGTTTTGTATCTTTTAATACATAACAAAAAAAGAAGTTCATTCAGAAATCATTTTTTTGTGATGCACAGCTTGATTGTGGAGCAGAATTGTGGAGTGCAGGTGTGAATGCATACACACGCACATGCACATTGAGTCACCCTGCAGCCAGTGGTTGTAGATCAGATTTGATTAGAGTTGCTGTGACTCTAATTGGAGCCTGTGTCCTGTGGCTATGTGTCAGTTTGGAGTACCACGCTGTGCCCCTCCCTGCTAATTCTCATCCTTCAAGCGCTGTCTCTCTCTCTTCTTACACACTTGCCACACGCCATGCACTTGTTTTTCCTCTTTGTTTCAAAGCTAATTCTGACCCCCATCTTGTGATTCTCCACTGACTACAGCTGAAGTCATTAGAAACTGGCCACCATGTTTGACAGTTAATTTTTTTATTTAGTTTTTTTATTTTTATTTTTTTATCTGTGGAGTATTTTGTTTTCCATCTCTCGCTCTCCTTCCTTCCACCTTCAGACACAGAGCAGAGGACATGTGTCCCTCCTGGGGAGCTCAGTGGTAAGGTTCACTGAGTCCTATCGCTCCAGTCCAGTCAGTCTCCTGTCGACTTTAATCCCTGACCAGACTCTGTAGAGAGGCTGACACCGAGCACACATTTATGCCTAAATCTTCAGGAAAAAAAAAAAAAAGGAGACAAAATCAAATCATTCTTCCTGCGGGAAGATGAAGAGCCCCCCTTTTTTTTTTTTTTTTACCCATTTCTTTACTTTGATCCACAGCATGAGGTTTTGACTATTTACAAAGATTTTGCTAATTGAAACACTAATTGCCATGAAACAACAGGTTGACGTGTTATGCAAGTTCACATCAACTATGAAAGAAGTAGGTGTAATAATGTCCAGTATTATATTCCACCCATTTATGTCCCTCCATCCATTCATGATTTGGTCTGTCACAATAACACAGTTTGCTAGACGATAAATTGTCCCAGAAGTTGTTGCGATAAACAATAATGTTGTTGTTTTGAGACAATTTTCAAGTAATATAGCAATGGCATAATGATACACCTTCTCAAAGATCAATAAACTTTAAATTCTAATAAACATTTAACACTGGAACTGGAAGACATTTTAAATAACCAAAATAAATAAATAAAACAACAAAAACGACAAATAAAAGACTTAAGTCTCCGTAAACAAAATTGAGCTGACTAAAGACGTGCAAACGGAAATAACAGAGCTTGTGTTAACTTATCATGTGATTTATTGATTTATTGATTTATTGCTTATTGTGACCTTCTTAATCTCTTTTAGATTAATCTGGGGTCAGCTCATCAGCTTAAATCACCCACAGCACTGAGGCTGCCTTGACTTTGATTATGCATTTAAACTCAGAATCCCCAACATGTAGAGAGGCTAGCAATGATAAAAACCTTTATCATAACTGGGCTCAGATTAAAAACTGCTGCAAGAAAAGCAAGGTTATCTCAACAGAGATTCTTACCTCACTTCTTTGCTTTGCTGCACTGGTGAGGTGGATATGTGAGGTTTTGGGGGGTGTGAGGGGGCAGACCAGTTTGCTTCTGTCACCCAGCGGAATGGGACTGAAAGCTACCAGAAATGACCACCATGAAATGAATCAGATCCATCACTGTCTGCAGGGGAAAGAAGCCAAGCAACACAGCCTAATGAATCGAAGATGGGGGGGAGGGGGCAGAGTGGGAATGGGTTTGGCGGTGGGGCTTGGGCGACCACCATATACAACCATATAAAAAAAAAAAAAAAATGTTTTAAGATCATTTTGACCTTTGTAGAACGCATAATCTTTAGTAGGTCAAAGTTATAAGTTAAAGTAAAAGTTTAAGTTTTATATTAGTTAAATGCATGGTTGAACACTTCACCCACATGACCTTTTCAGTTACAGTCTTCTGGCAGAATTTGATCCTCTTTTACATACGATTATAGCTGCACAAACCTTACTGGAAATGTGAAACAAGCAATTTGGACACAGTTCTTGCTTTGGTTTTATATGAACTAGATCGTCCTTAAGAATGTCCTGTGATGGACTGGTGACCTCTACAGGGTGTACTCTGCCTGTCACCCATGATGGCTGGAGACAGGCACAGCTCCACCCAATCCTGCTTTAGAGTTGTACCCCATACTTTTATAGGACCATCCACAGAGTCCAATCAGATCACAATCAGAATTCCTTTATTGTTGCTGTACAGAAGCACAACAAATTTCCATTCAGTACAGCCCGTCCCAAGAAGAGACAGACGGCATAAGACATGGGAAGGCGAGTGCCTGAGGCTGCAGCCGTCTTGGGAGGCGCCATCCTTGAGGGACAGACGTGGTTGGATATAATCCTTCACCAAATTCACAAAACACATGAGAACAGAACAATTAAACTGGCATTATCTCCTCAAGCAACTCTGCAAGGTTGCAGAGATGGTGCACCGTTCTACATGCAGGATAAAAGTCACACTAGTCCTTCATACAAGGTTTTACAATTGGTCAGAGATGTATGACTGGTATGCTCTCCATACTCCTTTCCTTTCTTGAATATTTGATTGCCATGCTAGTGTCCAATGGTTCCTGTAGTGTATGACCATTGTTTTTTGTGTTGGGGGTGGGGGAAACCACTGGTCACATTTGGTTAGTGTGGTGGCCAGAGTTTGACGACAGAAATCTTTTATGTTCTCAGCTTGTTTGAAGAACTGCTGTTCTGCCCCAGATTGTCTTGTGATATGATTGGTCACTGTCAATTAGTTTCAAAGCATTATAATTGCATCTCTGCTTCTGGAGCTGTGTAATCTCTACATTTATTTCTTAGTTCTATTAATACATCGTCATGGGTTTCAACTATTACATTTTCGACAAGTCATTTTAATCCCATTATTTTTGGAGCCACATTCTCTTAGTCTTGGGGTTTAAGTCCAGAGTCTTGTGACTAAATTCTGATCTGTTATTATAAATTATTTATCTCTTGTCTACAACTTAAAAATGCTAAAAATGTGTTGGTAACAATTCAAATATTACCTGGAATGTCTTTTATCCACATGCCACCATTTGAAAGTTTATCTACAAGGATGTTCTGTGGAATTATGGGTATTTTTTTGCCACCTATTATGATTATGAACCAGTCTTCTTATGCAACAATAAAAATGAAACCTCCCCCTTTTTTGTCCTGATGCGCTCCAGTTCAGTGGTTGGTGTGTGTTTCTTTGTGTTGCAACATATGTGACAGTTCACAATATTACTGAGCTATTCATCAGATAAACATCTAAAAGGAGACAATCAGATGAGCGCGTCTGACACCGTTTTATTTCTGCATTCCTTTCACATCTCTTGATGCACATGCTTGCCTCTGTAATTAGAGATTATAAAAATGATGCTAATCTGTGGGAGTTTTTCTTTTTTCTTTATTGAAGCACACATTAGCTCGCGTCATGCTGCCTACGTTGTCTGAGCCAGGACTCCATGTGAAATGGCCTGAAGACATGATCATATAGAGCCCATTTTCCCTTGGCTTTTTTAAATATTTTCCAGTCAAACAAACTCAATTATGTAAATACGGGGAACAAAACTGTGCAAAAACAAAAATGTCCCGGCACAGAGCCTGTCCTTTTAGGCCTTTTTTTATTTTATTTCTTTTTTAGAAAGTTCCGTGTGTGTCCTCTGTTCCTGAACAAATGAACCATTAGCGTTGCCACTGCTTACTGCAGTGACTGTGCATTGATGTACTCTACATGACAGCTAATCAACATTAGAGCTTTAAACTGAAGAGACATGACAGGCTTATGAAAATATGATGCTTGATTTGACATGGTATCATGTGGAGAATGGTGGCTGTTTACACAGATTTTACACAGATCCTTTTATGGTGTTTTTTTTTTATGTGGAAGCCATTTTTAGTGTTTATTGAAAGGATAAATGTGGTGTCGTTTTTTCTTATTTGCTTTTCCCACCAGCTTTGTGACCTTGGCTCGGGGTACAAACAAATCACTTCTTCAGCAGCCTCAGACTACATTTGAAATAAGACAAAACTAGCTTACAAATGACTTTTCGGCAAGAAATTGGAGTTTGTCCTAAGGTAATAATTCCTTAATATTGATAAAAAAAATTACAAGTTTCACTGGCAAATTATTTCACGTGTGATATGTGAAAAATGTCTTGTTATAAGGGAGATAATCTACTGGTGGAGCTAGCAGTTTTTTATTAATATTAAGAAATGACTTAAAACAAGCTGAAAAGTTACTTGTAAGTCAGTTTTGTCTTATTTCAAGATATTTAAGAAACTGGACCAAAAATACTTACCAAGATTTTGTTTTTGCATTGTTAATTTGTAATATCAATGGAAAAATTAATAGTTGTTGCTACTGTGATAAGAATGTCTCATGGTTAGTCTCCCATTAGACACCAGTACCAGACAGAGATGCTAGCTGTTATTTCCAGGGTTTTGCCCCTTAACAGTAAATACTATCAAAACCAGCATAAACCAGGATGGAGATCTGAGCTGCTGCTAAAACATGCAACTTGCAGTTGAATGTAGAGTCGGCTTAACAAGCCTGGCGGCAGAACAACACAATGGACAGCCCTGAGCATCACTCTAGAACTCCATGGTTACAGCATCCATTAGAATGTTTTTTTTATTATTATTTTATTTCAATTTACACATGGTGATTTGGCACCTTGTACAGGACACCAGCAAAAACAAACAAACAAAAAAAAAAAACAAGTTTCTACATATATTACTGTTAGTCTTCTAATGAGCTGTACAATCTGAATCTATGTGAAGGTAGAGACCAAAGGAGGAAAAACAATTGGAGTAAACGAAAACAGTAGCATCAGCACTTTGTTCTCTGTGTTACATTTTACATTGTGGCAGCAGAAAGAATCAAAAGTTAACTTTAGAAGAACTCATGGTGGATGCAAAGAGCAACACGGTGATCTCATTGGCTGCTCAGCTGACGATCCATTCCAACGGCATTGTTGCTGGTCAGCCTGAGAGGGTTTTATGCAAAGAGACAAGGGGGGAAGGAAGTGGCTGGCTCGAACAAAAGACGCTAACTCGGATGAGAGAGGGGCTGATCGATAGAGCCTTGAGAGAGCTATCAATCAGAGTCCCGCTCTAGTAGATTATGCTTTTATTAGTATTGAGCTGACCACTGCTGAGAGAGACCTTAAAACACTGAGATGCTTCCCACAACAGAGGCAGGAGAAAGCAGAGGGAAATTTGTGCTCACCCCCTCCCGCCTCCCACCTCCCAACTTAATGCGGACTGATTGAAGTGTCGTTGGATCATGACGTGCAGCTCTGCTGTTTTCACAGCGAACGCCAACGACTCATGCGGGGGGGATAAAACGAGGACACGGAGCGCGGCACTCTGGGAAATGCAGTTCGCGACGGTGCGCCGAGTAAATTGAGAGAAGTAGATCACACAGCAGCAGAAATGCAATTCCGGTGCTGCTGGCCCTCATTCCCGACCGGCTCTCTAAGGACTAACTCATTTAGGAGCGGCAGGGGAAACTCAATAGCACCAATTGAGAGAATAATATATTGAATCTAGCGGGTTGAGTGGGCAGCTTGAAGCACGGTGGAGGACTGTGGAGTTGGAGTGTCTAGTTCCATGCTCGAGAATCGTTGCGGTGCTCAGAAACACACACATAAATATTGGAAAACATACGTAGGCAGAAACCACACAAACCTTTTTATCCATATGCATCATGACATGGTTGCTTAAAAGTTACGCCATGCCCTCCACACTTACTGCCACCCCTTTCTAAAGATGCCATCTTCTTAAAATCGTATTTAAAAAATAACTATCAAGCATTTTACATAATTACATTACTGGAGTAAAAAACAGAAATCAGCATAAACAATAAGCATCAGTTTGTCTAAAGTTTATGTGACTCTTATACTTTAAACAAAAAAAAAAATCATTACTGATGAGGAACTTTTAATTAGTAATCCACAACTTCCTGTTTCTCTGGGACATAAATATGATGCAGCACACTCCGCCATCACCACTCCTTGACGTATGATAGACAAGATAACATGCCGTCAGTGTAAGGTGTGTTGGTAAAAGCAAATATGTTAATAAATGAAACTAAATTGGGAGAGTTAGTTGATGTCGCCAACCTAGCTTAGCTTAGCTTCTCAACAATAAGAGGTTTTGAACGGCTAAAGCCTTTCCTCTGCCTACATGCCCATTCTTTGATTTTTAAGATGTTATTAAACGTTTATTTAATTGTGAATTGACAGTAAAGTGGATAATGAGAGACGGGGGAAGACAAGTCTTGCGTTGAACTCCAGAAAAGACCGTAAAATCTCACTTTTGGAAGCGTTGGCATTAGGCGAGGCTCTGCCTGGATGTGTTTGGCTAATGAAAACCCGACATCGAGCTGGAAGAGGAGAGGCGAGTTGTGCCCTGGGTAGAATGCAGCAGCTTAGAGAATGTAATTACAGCATTATGGCGGAGATAGACTGGATTAGGGTTACGGCAACCGACTGAGACCAGGATAGAGGGTTCGGAAATGACCGTGGATGAGACATTATCAGCAGTGCTTGAAAGCTTAAGGCCGAACCTTTTAACACACTGCCTCTTCTTCCTCGCTGATTACTCAAGGTCAGGTAGACGCTGACACAGGAACCCACCCCTTCCGCCCCCCAAACAACACATATATATGATGCTGCATTTACCACAAATAACTTCTCAGTGCAGTAAAACGTGCACAAGATATTTATACTCTTTCACTCCGATGAATAAAAATTCTTGGATAACGAGACATTTTGGAGTCTTTGTGAGTCACAGTGCTCCGTCCTTGCCCTCAATCAGCGGGGTAATCCACAGAAAATGACTAGATTAAGATGGTTTAAATGCATAAGGTGAAGCTGTGGTGAGAATAGATTAAAATATCACTTGAAAACAAGTCTAATTGTGGACCAAAGCTCCTTAATCAAGTTATTTTGTTGGGCTGAATTGAAAGCACTTTGATACTACCAAGCAGGGTGTTGTTTTTTTTTTTTATATTGATTCCACTCATTTCTATTAGATTTCAAGTTTTTGTTTTATTTTTGGGGTGCTCCACTGTGGTGGTTTGCACCTAAAATACTCTTAACATGTTTTTATTTCAAAAACCAACTGTTTCAGCTAAACCAGCACGTTGCTTGAAAAGATAATTCCTTGAGAAACATCAAGCTGACAGTTGGAATTTTGGTGGCAGCAGAATTATTTTTTATCTTTTTTTTTTTTTTTTACGGAAAAGTCACAGCTCATCATGCACACTGTCTCTTGTCTGCAAACATTCAAATCAGTCAACAGGATGAGCAAAACCCGAAGCTTTAGCATGCACAAAACACACTTAATTAACCCTGAATAAACAGAGATTAAATTGCGGCGGTATTTGATCGGCCTCACACAAATTCCAGCATTTGTTTGTTCTGTGAGGCAAAAACACGTTTGAAAATCAACTTGCAAAGCTCAGACAGTCAATGTTGCGCAAAAGCATTCATGAACCTCGAACTTCTCCATATTGTAAGAGTTTGTGGGGTTGGAACGGCGTCAGTTGATATAATTGTGTGTGTGTGTGTGTATGTGTGTATGTGGGTGTGTGGGTGTGTGTGTGTGTACATATATGTACTGGTGCTAGCATTTATCAAAAGAAATTAAGCACATTTTTTTGTTAGAAAAACAATATTTTTATTTTGATTAAATGCATGTAGCAAGATCTAGATGAACTAAGTAAGTTACCAAATTTTTTTCAAAAATATTTAGCTTTCTGCTTCGTATAATTTACTAGATATAAACAAGTGAGGAATACTTGAATTCATGGTATTTCAATTTACATAAAAAATGTTAATGCAAATTGACTTAAGGATTTTTTAAAAAGTAAATCTTACTTGTTAGTGTTTTCATTGTACGTATAGCTTACAGTCTGCAATGATTTTTGAAATGTCAGACCAATAAGTATCACATATTTGTAAAAAAAAAAAAAAAAAAAAAATAATTACTGTCTTTTAAACTGTTTACAAATGAAAGTCTCCTAGGGTACTTCTCTTACAGCTTTGCAGATTTAGACCAAATGTACCTGAACGTCTCATACTGTGCATGCGCCAACATGGAAGTGCAAAGTTTAAAAAAAAAAAAAAGTATACTTTTTAAACTTTTTACACTTTTCTCTGAATGGCAAGTATTACCAAAGAAGTGCTCTTTTTTTCTTGACCATTCTCTCTTTCCCAGACAAGGTTTTCTTCATTTCTGGGCTTTTCTTCCTCCTCTTCTTCTCTGCGGTTCCGGATTCAAGAGTCCAACTTGTGCAGTCAGTCAGGTCCCGATGTTATTGAACTATCATCAAAAATGGAAAGAGTATTGAATTAATAGGACTGTATATAATATAGTATAAACATCAGCTCGTTTTTAAATAAATATGTGTAAAGTTCAGTATTGATTTCCCACCATTGTGCATGTTGGCTAAAAAATTAATTTGTTATTTTTGGCAGATTTTTTTGTTAGGGGTAGTACAGTAAAGGGAGTACAATTAATGTAAACTACATATTTTTCTTCACAGAAAGTCATGTATCTTTTTCTGCTTTTTGGTTGTAACACTCTAAAATGTGAAAAGGTTAAAATATAAACACTAATGCACTTTATCTGTTTTCTGAGATGTACGCTAAATGTCAAATGAGGGTTTTGGTTTATAATTTCCGACTTAAACAAGTAAACACCCAAACCCCGACACCTCTCCTCCACACGGTCAAAGTTCAGTGCATATTAAAAAACTGCAGACAGCAGTCGAGCAGAAGTGAGAATGTAAGTTAAGTAAGTCTTCATTTCAGCAATCTGAACCTTACTGAGTCTAATTTTTCCTGGGAGATGGTTTTCATTAAAAGGCTGGCTGCAGCCGTGACTCTGATTGTAATTGTGTTGACCCAGCCGTGCACAGGCACCGCTCCTCTCCCGTCTCGCTCTTATCAACATGCTGTTCTGATCAGATTTTGTGCTTTCAACCACATTAAACCTCTTATTTATATTAAACAGCCAATAAGTACCCCTGACCCCGTAGCCCGGCATATTGCGCGCACATCGAGACCGCTTGGCAGCACCCTCGCTGCTCCGGGGCCTCGGCTCCAAAACCCGCACGGGTCCTTCTTCTTTGTTTACTCGAAGGTCTAATTTTCCTCCATTTTATTCTCCTCTCTCCTCCAGAATATCGGCTCTTTAACTCTTCTTTGTGACGAAGCTAACAGAGTGTTGTCCCTATGCAGTACTAGTCAGGATGTTACGGATTCAAGCTTATGGTACAGAAGTGCGATAAACTAACAGGTTATAAGGAATGAAAGGTGTTTTAATCGGGTTTGATTGGGGATTAGATTTGCAACATTCGTCACATTTTTAGCTGCTCTGCGTCAATCAAACCAAACCTTTTGGTGTCACCTCTCCCCTCGCCTGTGGTGGCGCTGCACAAAGAACTCCTGAAGGAAGTGACATAAAAACTTCAGAAGAAAACACCAGCACAACTTTCTTCTTCAAAAAGATGTAAACAAAAATGGAGTAGCGTCAGATTTCAGCCGATGTAGGATTTCTCTTATGTCTTAGGTAAAAGACAACGCGCCATTGTCCTGCTAGCACCTGACTCGCAAGTTTGCTTTGGTTGTATTTACCCAGAACTCCCTGTGCTATAGTGCACTGCCAGCTTTTGGATCGGTCTCTGGTCCTCTTGACATTCAAACTCCATCAGAGTTCACTTCAGCTAAACTGAGATTTAGGTTTTTCGGCAGAACATTATTCATTGCTTCTCTTCACAGCTTGATTACAAAACAAACCAAATTTTCTAGCCAAACAAACTAGAGTTTGATAAAAACGGAAAGAAACTAAAAAGGACTGGTGTGAATGCATCCTTGAAACCACATTTGCAACTCCATGAGATTTGTCCTGAAATGAAATGGCTGATAAACTATTATCAGTCAAAGCTCTACATTTGCTCAACAGCAGCGGTGTCCAAACCAGACATGTCCCCATACAAGGAGTGGCTCATGGAATAAGTGTGCGGCGGGCTCAGGGACCAGCAGTGCAGAACATCGACCACATGGCAAATGTCACTGGTCCCTTTACTCAAGCTCATTGTTAGCGACAGCTGTCTGTTGGCCTGTGGGAAATCCATGGAGCTTTATCCAGCTTGGACTCCCTGCTGGACCTGTTTCACACTGCTGATCTGGAAAATACTGAGCTAAACTGAGATGGATACTCAGGCCTCGGTTCCGTCGTCCCTGAATATTGATGACACAACTTAAGAACCATGTGACATTTGAGGTTTTCTTTCTCTTTGTATGAATACAGTCCATCCTCGTACACTTTGCTTATTTTGTTGTTCGGTTAAAACTCTGTCTAGCATGTTTTACAGGTTGACTTTTCACTTTTCATTATTGTTATGACAAATTATAGCTTAGCAAAAACACTCTTGGGACAAAGCCACACTGAGAAAGATAAGATGGCCTGTTTCTGTTTGAACACAAACATCTCTTAGCAGAGAAATATCATTATAAATTAATTTACACACAATGCTTTGCAAGTTTCCACACACTGTGACAACCATCACAGTGTGGTGCATAATATTTTAGTGGGAGGACGGGAATACAGATGTTTTTTGCTTTTTTTTTTTACAAATGCAAATCAGAAAACCACGGCAAGCAATTCAACAGCTGTAATTGTACTGAGATGAAATGGCGACATATATGGAATCCAAGGGGATGTTGTTTTAATACATTTTATTCAGTGGGTTCAGAGTAAAATGGGCTGGTGTCTGGTTTGGACATCATTGTTATTGCATGCCACACTTTTCAGATTTTTATAGTATACCATTTACAAATTTTTTTACACTTTTTTTGCCCAATTTTTTAATATAAGTTGGATGAATGTTGCGGTGTTGCAAGACACCTGCTAACTCCAGGTATTAGCTATGAGATTTTAGAGTAACATACGCTGTTGTCTGTCCCTCGACAGGACAGTTCAGGAATGTCGGAGCTTCCTGTGAATGCACCTTTGGACGACGATGATGATCAACTCTCCCAGTCACTCTACGAAACGATCGACTTCCCGGACAACATGCCTGCATCACGCACTAACATACTCGCACGCAACGGTGAGTTTTGATCTGTTGTTAAACATAGTCATCCTCATATGTGCAGTGCCTATAAAAAGTTGTCACCCCCCTTGGAGATTCTAGCATTTTAATTGACTTTACAAATCAACCATGATTAACAAAATGGGACTTTTTTTGACCAAAAAAAAAAAACCCCTCAAAGTGAAATCTGATTTCTGCAAAACAATTGCAAGTAAATAAAAATATGTAACATAAAATAAGTGACTGCTTAAATATTCACCCTCTTCAAGTCAGTATTCAGCAGCTTCAGCACTGGACTCCAGTGATCTGCATTCCACTCATTGTGAGACTTCTAGCACCAATTGGACTGGACCTCTGTTGAATTAGGTCAGTCATTTTAAAGAGGCAGTATTATATATTTTCCAGGCACTTAGGGCAATTTTAAAGTATAATCAAGTAACAGTTACCTTCAGTTGTTATAAAAATGACACATATATCAAATATGACCTAAAAGAAATTTGACTTCATAATTTAACACCTTGAAATTGGGTTGCTATCTCTTTAAAAACTCCCGCTCTTTCCTAAGCTCCTCCTCCAGGAAGTCATCACAACATGGTTCCTCTATTAAACATTTAATGTTTTTACCAGCATAAAAAGGTTTTACCAGAAGTAGCTCATATAATGAGCTCAGCAGATAGACAGTTCCACCAGGTGTTTGCTAATTGTTGCTGGATAGTCTGAAGGAGCTGAGTGGGGGAGTCAGAAGCCTGGAAACTGCAGCTCTGAGAAGGAGCTGTGTCTCTAAGGCGGGGGCTAGATCCTCCCAGGTGTTTTGCATAATTGAATGGTTGCCAGGGTAGATTAAAGGATTTCTCAAACATGCATAAAATAATGAAAGCAATACTCTAGGTATGTTTTTGATGAAGGAATAACATTATAACATCATGTAAAGCTCAAAAAGGTCAATTTTACCTAATACTCTCCCTTTAAAGGTGGTGAATATCCATGCAAACACTTATTTTGTGTTAAATATTTTGATTTATCACTTTTTTTCTTTATGGGTATTAGTTTTCACTTTGACATTTTTAGTCATTCTTTTGTGGCAAAAAAGTCTAAATTGTAGCCTATGGAAACCACTGAGTACTTTTCTTTTTAGATCAATAGAATATGTACTTGAGCAGCTAACCTCGTGAACTCGTTGCCTGACATTAATAACTGCGCTCATAAAATGCACATTCCACCTCCTTCCTTCCGGGTCTCGAGCGACATCATCCTCAAAGCCCAATCTCTCCTCTTCACATTCCACCAAGCACAATTTCGCTGTTCAACCACCCCCACCCCGTCTCCCACCCTCCAGGGATTAACGTCAGCCCCAATCCCCCCTACTTTCACTCCACTCCACCGGTTTCATTTGGGTCAATTCCAATTCTGGCCCGAATTAAATCAGCGGGCCAAGATCTTGGCTTCTTAGGTAGATTAGAATTGGCAATTCAATCCTCAAGCAGTCACCGCTGTCATCTCAACGTTGACAGAACCGTTCACATATCCACGGTCAGGGTCTGAAGGTGATTGCATCAGCGCGAGGGACGACAGAGCGTGGCAAGAGGCTATCCCCTCCTCCCTTCTCGGGAAATCAGGAGGTTCTTGAGAAACTGCTAAACAGGGTTGGTTCTCTTTTCAGATTTTAAGTCGAATATTTGCTTTAGAGAAATTTGAGTGAATTTGTAGCCGGTTTTTTTATGTAGTGTTGCCCTTCTGCCCTTCGCCCGCCCACTCTCCTGTTTCGTTTTCATCCACTCTCTTCCAACTCCCCCGAGAGCGATGCCACTCTGCCACTGATCATGGAAGATCAGACACTGAGTCAGAGGCATCCGACGGTTAATTAAGACTCCAGATCAATAAGGTTTGCTCCTGACACTTTACCTCCATCTGAGCCTCTCTCTCTCTGTGTGTTTCTCTGTCTCTCTCTCCATCTTTCCTCTCCTTTCTTTGTTCTGTTACTAAAATTATCCAAGTTTTTTTTTATTTTTTTTTTTTTTTTTTCTGGTTTTACACAGCTACGTTTATTTACTCCACTGGCTTTTCAAAATGATGTTCTGATCAACTGTAACTGTGGGTTGCTATTAAAAAAATGTGTTGTTTTTTTTTTCATACCCTTATTGAAACTTCAAGGGCATCTGCCTCTGCCTGCAGAGTAGATGTCAAACGAGGCAAGTGGAAAAGTTTTGGGGATGTGGGTGGAGCGGCTGCCAATGCGGTAAGCTATCACAGCTGAAGCTCGGTGCTCTCAGATCTCCGACGCGTCTGTCTCGTCTCGCTGCAAGAAAATGTCGGGATATTTTCCCTCCACGTCTTCAGTCTGCCTCCCGAGTTATTCCGTTATTAACCTGCGTCGAGGTTCTTTGACAGGTCTTCATCTTTTAAACTGACACACTTCTCCTGTGTGTAGCAAAGGTTGGGTTTCTATTTCTAGATCCGACACACAGGTGATATTCAGCAGCTGAAATCTAATTGGTGGATTGTCCAGTTTTTATCCGGCTGATTGGTTGGAACTTCCTTGACTTTATTTTTGGGGTATTTTGAGACGCCGTTTATTTTGCAATTCATGTGTTGTTCAGATATATACGGCCTCTAGAGCTTTGGCAACCAACGCTTCTTAACAATGTTCTGCACTATGTTATAAGTGTACAGAATTTTGAACTTTGTTGAACTAAAAGTTAATGAAGTGGCGTTTTGACTCTGAAGGCCAAATATTCCTCTTTGGCTTTTGATCTTGTGATATAAGAAATCAGTATCATGTTTTATTCAGTTTTCAGTGTCGCAAAAATCACAGCAGACGGTTGGTTATCCTCGTGAATTTTTTTGTCGTACAACAAATAGCAATCATATTTTTGTACTAGTCACATTTGAATTAACTTTTTTAGTTTTTTAATAGAATGTATTTAAATAGAGTATGGTGTTTGAGACTAGAAATATTTTGAGAAATTGACTTTTGATCACAATTGGTCAAATTTCAAACACTTCTCATATAAGTGCCAACGGCTTTGAAAATGTCAAGTTATTAGAAGGGAATTCTGCTTGTAGCATGCAGTTAGATGTGTAAATGCTGTTTTTTTCCTTGAGGTACTGAATATATCTGCATATATCTACTGCATATATCCCCAAGCATGCACCCTTTGAGAGATTTCTTTCATTTGAATCGTGAAGTCTTGTAAGGCATACTTTCAAATTTGCGCATTGAAAACTCTTGGCTTGGTTTGGGGCATCTATAATGCATCTGCATACACCTCAGAAAGTATGTAGTTGTCTGTGTATAAGTCGACATCTAGTATTCCTTTAATTTTGATAAAATTCCTGGCACAACTGGAAAAACCAATGCTGTGTGATGCTGAAATGTTTTCATACCTGATAGTCCAGCAGACTCAGTTCGATTGGGGACCAAAATTGCGATGTTACATTTTCAGCTGGTGTGTTTTGGTTTCACACTGCCCTGTGGAACGATCCAAACTATTGAAAAACCTGTTCACCCAGTCGCCTGTGGAGGCACTGCAGCAAGAACTACTGAAGGAAACAACATGAAAGCCTCTGAAGAAGACATGAGAAATCAGTATTGTATTTCCTTCTCCATAAATGTAAACCAAAATGGAGTAGCATCAGATTTTAGCACTTAAAGGATTTCTCTTTTGTTTTTGGTTAAAGACCACGAGCCATTTCTCAAACTATCACTAGAATTTGTTTTGGTTGTATTTACCCAGGATGCCTTGCGCTGCAGTTAGCTTCACTTGACTTTGAACTGCGACAGAGTTCACTTTAACCAAACCGGTTCCTAGGTGTTTAGGTGGAGCAGAGTTCACTTTTTGGTCCATATCAGAGTTCGATTACATATTCTCACCTTCCCAAACAAACTGGATTTTCAATTCAAATAAATTAGATCTCGATTAAAGAGGACTAAACAGAGCTGGTCTGGATGCACCTTTAGTCTCATCTGACCTACATTACCTCATTCTGCATTTGTTGAAAGTGAAGTTTTGCTGAGCTTCAAATGTTGCTTATTCTTTGTTGAAACAATGACTATTTTCTATAAAGAAAGGACAGGAGTAGTCTTATTAACCCAGAGCCAGAAATCTGACCGTCTCTTTTGTCCATTTTAACATTTTGAAGCATCATTGGTGTATTTTCCTTTCTTCTCTAATAAATGACATATTTTCTTGTATCAAGGTTAGTTGTTCTGTTCTTATGACATTCGCCAAAGTGTCATAGTCATTCAGAGAGTGCCTTGAGGGATAAGCAGAATATCTTACTAAGTCGACCTTGGTCTTGATTTGTCCATCATGCTGATTGGTTGGTTGGGTCCTTTCTTTAGTATGTTTGTCTTTGAGGCTTTTTGTGCCAGGCATAATCAGTATATTCTCTGATTTCCAAATATCATTGTAGTTTTTGAGTCAAAGGGCGTAAATACCAAAGCTCAAACTATTTTCCTCTACCATATCTTCTAACATGTTATGTTGGTTCATTACATAAAATACACCTTCTGATGTTTGTATTTAAATTAAATACATACATTGTGCCATAATGTGGACCTGCCAACTGAATTTTATTTCAAATCGTGGTTCTGTGCAATGTGTGAATATCTCAAATTGGCTCCTCGCTTTGACACGAAATGTTTGATGGTAAATGTCTGCGGGCTTTGACAGCGAGTAGCCGGCTCCCCTCTGTCTTTTTCTGGGTGTTATTTCAGATGGACTCAGACATATTGCCTGGTGCGTGAGACGTGACAGTTGTGGTTAGAGGACAGATGTTGAGACGGGCTCAGCGAGGTCAGGAAACACACAGCCGCCGGGGCTTGACTGACAGCTTGATGTGGAGTGTATCTAAACCCGCTAAATTACTGAATCATGAAGGTTAGACGTCGGAGTTTGAGTTGTGGCGCCGTGCACACCTTGCACGCGTTGCTCAGATGCAGCTGCAGACAAATACACAACCTCTGCTTGCTTTAGTCATGTGAACATTTAGTGCTTTCAGAACTTAGTGGATTTTTTTTTTTTTTTTTTTTTTTTTTTTGTTTTTTGGAAAAGCAAAAAGAGGGG